>NC_077230.1:88120444-88364089 GCF_027887165.1 Monodelphis domestica
TTTAAACTTTATTTTTCTTGCTTTTTTTTTTCCCAAACATGGCTAATGTGGAAATTTTTTTTTGTGTGTGACTTCATGTGTATAGTGAATATGGTTTTTCTTGCCTTCTCAGTGGGGGGAGGGGAAGTGGGGGAAAATTTGAAACTGAAAATAAAATTTTTTTAATTAACAAAAACAACTCAAGATAGCTAATAGAGCAGACCTTGTTTCTAAATAAAATAAAAAGAACATTAAAAAAACCCTGAAGTGCTTTGTAAACCCTAAAGAACAATATAAATTCTATATATTGTTATATGCATATATTCTCATGAGCTATACTCTTTTCTGAGATATATTGCTAAGAACGTATCTTATTACTCCATGTGACTCCCCTCTGCCTTTTCAGTAATGTACAATATCCCCTTGAGGGATTTTAAGACTTTGTAGAAATAAAAAGTACCTTCTTTCCATAAAAAGTTGGATCCGCCTGTGTTATAGTTTGTAGCCTATGAAGGGAAAAAGCTTGTTTCTCAATGGAGAAAAACAAATATTAAAGTTTTGTTGCTTCTTTATCATTTGAGCATTCCTTATCCATGTTGATTTCCTCCCTTCTTATTCAATTATTAGCTCTTTATTAGGTGTTTGTTTGCATATGGCGCTGTGCTGGGTGCACATAATACACAGAGATGCTGTGATCAAGGGGCATCTAGTCTGAGACTAGCATATTAACACAGGGATAGTAAATTAATACAGAGTAAATGTGTATAAACACAGATTAAAAATAGGCATTCATTAACATAATGGAGATCCTATAATATGAATGGCCAGCTTATACTTACTTAGAACAGAGTGCTAAAAGGCATTTCTGCAGCCAGTGAATTTCCTTCTTGCTTCATTGGCTAGTGGTAGTTGGGTTTTTAGATGGAGAATATAGCAGGGTAAAGGAAAAAAAATATGCTTATAATGTTAAATACTATTCTTTCCTTGAGGCACACCATAGAACACATTTTCTCATGGAAGCAATGTTATAAATGGTACTAATATTTGCAGTCCTGCCCACAAAAGCCTCTCGCAGTACTGATGTTTATAATAATGGTTTACCCTATGGACAAATAGTCTTTTTGGGTTGGATCACAAATGTAATCATTTGTAATATTGTTTCTAAAGGAAAGCACATTCCAAATTTCAAACAGCCAATTACACCCATTTGTGAGTTTGGGCCACTTGCAAGCTTTGTCCTTTCCTTAGTTGATGAAAATTCATATTTAGACAGCTGGGCTAGAGTAAGACATGTTTGGGTTATAGCAATGAAGTATCTTAAGCAGAACTACTTGCATGTTACCCAAACATCCTTGTTTTTTCCCTGTTTAGAAGAAAGATGCTAGGGACAAATTGACCCACAGCCCTTCCCTATTTGGTATGTTGAATGGTGGCTAAATTCTGGACTTAAATCCTCATTGGAGTATAGTGAGAGCTGCCTGAAGGTCATCAGAAGGCCATAGTAGACTGCGGATCATTTGAGCTGTCTTGTCATATCTTAACTGATGGCAAGGAGAAGGCCAGCTACCTGCCCTGCCCCATCTTCCCCTTCCTCTGGCTGGGTTGGAAGGTGGAGCAGAGGGGTGAGAACAAGGGCAGCCAAGGGAAGAAAGCACCAGCTACACATGCTGACTTTGCTCAGAGATAGAATATATGTGCACCCAGTGTCAGTATGCCAGTGTTAAATATTGGGGGCTTTGTTTGCTTATTCAGACCTTGAAAGTTGTGGAAATGGCAGGGTGGGAATAGTTTAAAAAACTATTATGTAGTTTGTTGACTGAGAAACTAACTCACAGATGTGTTTGTGGTGGGACTGTTTTAAAAATCCAATTTTTACTTCTACTAGTGAATTTGGTATTGGCACATTTTGATAGACTCTTGTACCATCAATTCTTGAGCAACTATAGATAGTATTTACAACTTCTGGCTTGTCTTGGTTTTACTGCCTTGTCTTTTTCTCTTGTCCTTCAACAAACTGGGAGCCCCCCAAGGTTAGGGGCTTTGTTTCTATGATTCTACTAGAAATTTTCCAAAGAGAGAGTCCATCTTCTCCTTTAGTTTAGGAATTCTCTAACAGACCAAATGGCAAAATAAAAAAGGCACAGTGAAATTTCTAATCCTGCAGATGTAAACTCTTTTTTTTTATTTTTATTTTTATTATTTTTTTTAATTTTAATATTATTTTATTTGGTCGTTTTCATACATTATTCACTGGAAACAAAGATCGTTTTCTTTTCCTCCCCTCCCCTCCCCCCCCTTTCCCTCTCCCATAGCCGACGCATGATTCCACTGGTTATCACATGTGTTCTTGACTCGAACCCATTTCCCTGTTGTTGGAGTTTGCATTATAGTGTTCATTTAGAGTCTCTCCTCAGTCTTATCTCCTCCAACCCTGTAGTCAAGCAGTTGCTTTTCAGCGGTGTTTTTACTCCCACAGTTTATCCTCTGCTTGTGGGTAGTATTTTTTTTTTAGATCCCTGCAGATTGTTCAGGGATTGCATTGATACTAATGGAGAAGTCCATCACCTTCGATTGTACCACAATGTATCAGTCTCTGTGTATAATGTTTTCCTGGTTCTGCTCCTCTCGCTCTGCATTACTTCCTGGAGGTTGTTCCAGTCTCCATGGAACTTCTCCACTTTATTATTCCTTTTAGCACAATAGTATTCTATCACCAACATATACCACAATTTGTTCAGCCATTCCCCAATTGAGGGGCATCCCCTCATTTTCCAATTTTTGGCCACCACAAAGAGCGCAGCTATGAATATTTTTGTACAAGTCTTTTTGTCCATTATCTCTTTGGGGTACAAGCCCAGCAGTGCTATGGCTGGATCAAAGGGCAGACAGTCTTTTATCGCCCTTTGGACATAGTTCCAAATTGCCCTCCAGAATGGTTGGATCAATTCACAACTCCACCAGCAATGAATTAATGTCCCTACTTTGCCACATCCCCTCCAGCATTCATTACTTTGCATAGCTGTCATGTTAGCCAATCTGCTAGGTGTGAGATGATACCTCAGAGTTGTTTTGATTTGCATCTCTCTGATTATAAGAGATGTAGAGCACTTTTTCATGTGCTTATTAATAGTTTTGATTTCTTTGGCTGAGAATTGCCTGTTCATGTCCCTTGCCCATTTGTCAATTGGAGAATGGCTTGATTTTTTGTACAATTGATTTAGTTCTTTATAAATTTTAGTAATTAAACCCTTGTCAGAGGTTTTTATGAAGATTGTTTCCCAATTTGTTGCTACCCTTCTGATTTTGGTTACATTGGTTTTGTTTGTACAAAAACTTTTTAATTTGATGTAATCCAGATTATTTATTTTGCATTTTGTAATTCTTTCTAATTCTTGCTTGGTTTTGAAGTATTTCCCTTCCCAAAGGTCTGACATGTATACTATTCTGTGTTCGCCTAATTTTCTTATAGTTTCCTTCTTTATGTTCAAGTCATTCATCCATTTTGAATTTATCTTGGTGTAGGGTGTGAGGTGTTGATCTAAGCCTAATCTTTCCCACACTGTCCTCCAATTTTCCCAACAGTTTTTATGAAATAGTGGATTTTTGTCCCAAAAGCTGGGATCTTTGGGTTTGTCATATACTGTCTTGCTGAGGTTGCTTGCCCCCAGTCTATTCCACTGATCCTCCTTTCTGTCTCTTAGCCAGTACCAAATTGTTTTGATGACCACTGCTTTATAATATAGTCTGAGATCTGGGACTGCAAGACCCCCTTCCTTTGTATTTTTTTTCATTAATTCCCTGGATATCCTTGATCTTTTGTTCTTCCAAATGAACTTTGTTATGTTTTTTTCTAAATCAGTAAAAAAAATTTTTGGAAGTTCCATGGGTATGGCACTAAATAGATAGATGAGTTTGGGTAGGATGGTCATTTTTATTATATTGGCTCGTCCTACCCATGAGCAGTTAATGTTCTTCCAATTGTTCAAGTCTAGTTTTAGTTGTGTGGAAAGTGTTTTGTAGTTGTGTTCATATAGATCCTGTGTTTGTCTCGGGAGATAGATTCCTAAGTATTTTATTTTGTCTTGGGTAATTTTGAATGGGATTTCTCTTTCTAGTTCTTGCTGCTGAGCTGTGTTGGAATTATATAGAAATGCTGATGACTTATGTGGGTTTATTTTGTATCCTGCAACTTTGCTAAAGTTGTTGATTATTTCAATTAGCTTTTTGGTTGAGACTCTAGGATTCTTTAAGTAGACCAACATGTCATCTGCAAAGAGTGATAATTTGGTCTCCTCCTTGCCTATTTTGATGCCTTCAATTTCTTTTTCTTCTCTAATTGCTACTGCTAGTGTTTCTAATACAATGTCAAATAATAGAGGTGATAATGGGCATCCTTGTTTCACTCCTGATCTTAATGGGAATGGATTTAGTTTATCCCCATTGCAGATGATATTAGCTGATGGTTTTAGATATATACTGTTTATTATTTTTAGGAATGACCCTTCTATTCCTATGCTTTCTAGTGTTTTTAGTAGGAATGGGTGTTGTATTTTATCAAAGGCTTTTTCTGCATCTATTGAGATAATCATGTGATTCTTGTTGGTTTGCTTGTTGATGTGGTCAATTATGTGGATAGTTTTCCTAATGTTGAACCAGCCCTGCATCCCTGGTATGAATCCTACTTGATCATGGTGGATGACCCTTCTAATCACTTGCTGGAGTCTTTTTGCTAGTATCCTATTTAAGATTTTTGCATCTATATTCATTAGGGAGATTGGCCTATAGTTTTCTTTCTCTGTTTTTGGCCTGCCTGGCTTTGGAATTAGTACCATGCTTGTGTCATAAAAGGAGTTTGGTAGGACTCCCTCTTTGCTTATTATGTCAAATAGTTTGTATAATATTGGGGTTAACTGTTCTCTGAATGTTTGATAGAATTCACTGGTGAATCCATCAGGCCCTGGGGATTTTTTCTTAGGCAGTTCTTTGATGGCTTGATGGATTTCAATTTCTGATATGGGATTATTTAAGAAAACTATTTCTTCTTCTGTTAGTCTAGGCAATTTATATTTTTGTAAATATTCATCCATATCACCTAGGTTGGTATATTTATTGCCATATAGTTGGGCAAAGTAGTTTTTAATGATTGCCTTAATTTCCTCTTCATTTGAGGTGAGATCCCCCTTTTCATCCTTGATGCTATTAATTTGCCTTTCTTCTTTCCTTTTTTTAATTAAATTAACCAGTACTTTGTCTATTTTGTCTGTTTTTTCAAAGTACCAGCTTCTAGTCTTGTTTATTAGCTCAATAGTTCTGTCACTTTCTATTTTATTAATTTCTCCCTTAATTTTTAGGATCTCTAGTATGGTTTTCTTCTGGGGGTTTTTAATTTGTTCATTCTCAAGTTTTTTTATTTGCATTTCCAATTCCTTGGTCTCTGTCCTCCCTAATTTGTTAATATATGCACTCAGGGATATGAATTTTCCTCTAAGTACTGCCTTGGCTGCATCCCATAAGGTTTGAAAGGATGTTTCGCCGTTGTCATTTTCTTCAACGAAATTGTTAATTGTTTCTATGATTTCTTCTCTAACTATCCGATTTTGGAGTATCATGTTATTTAATTTCCAATTAATTTTTGATTTGGGTCTCCATGTACCCTTGCCGATCAATATTTTAATTGCCTTGTGATCTGAAAAGGCTGCAGTTAATATTTCTGCTTTTCTGCATTTAAGTGCCATGTTTCTATGACCTAGTGTATGATCTATTTTTGTGAATGTGCCATGTGGTGCTGAAAAGAAGGTGTATTCTTTTTTGTCCCTATTTATTTTTCTCCATATGTCTATTAATTCTAATTTTTCTAAGATTTCATTCACCTCTTTTACCTCTTTCTTATTTATTTTTTGATTTGATTTATCTAAATTTGATAGTGGTTGGTTCAAGTCTCCCACTAATATGGTTTTACTGTCTAATTCCTCCTTCAATTCTCCTAGTTTCTCTATTAAAAATTTGGATGCTATACCATTTGGTGCATACATGTTGATTAGTGATATTTCCTCATTGTCTATACTTCCTTTTAGCAGAATATATTTACCTTCCCTGTCCCTTTTGATCAGGTCTATTTGTACTTTGGCTTTGTCAGATATCATGATTGCAACTCCTGCCTTCTTTCTATCGGTTGAGGCCCAAAAGGTCTTACTCCAACCTTTAATTCTAACCTTGTGAGTGTCAACCCGTCTCATATGTGTTTCTTGAAGACAACATATGGTAGGGTTTTGTGTTCTAATCCAATCTGCTATTTGTCTGCGTTTTATGGGTGAGTTCATCCCATTCACGTTCAAAGTTATGATTGTTATTTGTGGATTCGCTGGCATTTTGATGTCTTCCCCTAGTTCTGACCTTTCTTCTTTAGCTTTCTCCTTTTGAATCAGTGATTTACTTTAGGTCAGTCCCCCTAGTCCCCTCCCTTGAGATGCTTCCCTTTCTAGCCCCTCCCTTTTTATGCTCCCTTCCCCTCCCCCCTCTCCTTCCCTCCCTTTTTGTACTCCCTCCCACCTCCCCCTCCTTAATTTTCCTTTCTTTCTTGCCCTAATGGATAAGATAGAATTCAGGATCCCACTGGATCTAGATGTTCTTCCCTCTCAGATTTGATTTCACTGAGAGTAAGGTTTAAGTAATTCCACTTCACGCTCTCTTCCTCTCCTTCTCATATGAGAGTTCTTCCCCTCCCCTTCCCATGTGTATCTTTATATGGGAAAGTTTATTCTATTGATTCCCCCCCTATTTCTTGAAGTTAATCTTAGTATTATCACGGTTCCCCCCTCCCTTTTCCTTTTTTTGCTCCAACTTTCCCCAAATCTTCTTAATTCCCCAATCTTTCCCTATGCATGTTTCTTCTAACTACTCTTATGATGATACAATTTATGAGAGTTACACAAAACATTTTCCCCACATATTAATATATATAATTAGATGTAAATGTAGTCCTTATAGAAGAGAGTTTGACTTAAAGAGAAAGATAAGATTTATCTCCTTTTCCCTTTCTTTCATATTTACCTTTTCATGTTTCTCTTGCTTTCTGTGCTTGGATATCGAACTTTCCACAGAGCTCTGGTCTTTTCTTAGCAAATGCTTGGAAATCTTCTATTTTGTTGAATGCCCATACTTTCCCCTGGAAGTATATAGTCAGTTTTGCTGGGTAGTTGATTCTTGGTTGGAGACCCAGCTCTCTTGCCTTTCTAAATATCGTGTTCCATGCTTTGCGGTCTCTTAGTGTGTTAGCCGCTAAGTCATGTGTGATCCTTATGGGAGCCCCCTTATATCTGAAGCTCTTCTTCTTGGCTTCTTGTAGGATTTTCTCCTTTACTTGGAAGCTCTTGAATTTGGCAATTACATTCCTAGGCGTTGTCTTTTGGGGATTTAGTATAGAAGGTGTTCTATGAATCCTTTCTATTTCTATTTTGCCCCCTTGCTCCAGAACGTGGGGGCAATTTTCTTTTATAATCTCCTCTAGAATAATATCCAATTTGTTGTTTACCTCTGGTTTTTCTGGGAGACCGATGATACGGAGATTTTCTCGTCTTCCTCTGTTCTCCAGGTCCGTGACCTTCTCAGTGAGATATTTTATGTTTTCTTCCAATTCATTAATTATTTGGGTTTGCTTTATTGATTCTTGCTGTTTTATCATCTCACTTTCTTCGAGGTGCTTAATTCTGGTCATTAGGGACTGGATATGCTTTTCAGCCTTGTCTGCCCTTGTATTGGATGCTTCGAGTTCTTTTTCCAATTGAGCAGTCTTATCTGTCAGACAGCTGATCTCTTTCTCCCATTTTTCTTTCCAGAAGGTTTCCATCTTTTGGATAAGTTCCAGTTTGAGATCTTCCAGAGCTTGTTGATAGTTTCCATTTTGGGAGGCGTGTTCTGAATTTTTTTGGATTTCCTCCTCATTCTCCTCTTTTCCTTGGGTACTTCCACCATAAAAGTTTTCAATAGTCACTTTTTTCCCTTTCTTCCTGGAGGCTTGATTTTGGGCCATGTGAGCCATCCCTTTGGTGGTTTTATTCCCCTTTCCTTTTTGGTCTGGGGTCTGGGTTATAAGAGCGGTTTTTCTGTGAATTTAGGTTGCTTCAGACTAGTTCTTCCCAGCCTCCGAGCCCAGGTATTCAGCTCCGCCCAGATAATCAGCGCGCGTTGTTCAGCGCAGCCCGCCCCAAGTCCAGGTCCGATGGATTCTCCAGTGAAAGCGCCCTGAGACGTTTTTTCCTGGCAGTCCCCAGATCCCAAGGACCCTGGAGTGCCCCCCCAGACAGAGACGCTCCCCACTCAGTCGCTGTCCCGGTGAGCGCTCAGGTAGCTCACTCTGGTTTAGTGGGGGAGGTGGGGTGGGGGAAGGGCGGCTCAGTTCACTTTTCTGTGCAAGCTTTTCCTTCTTATTTTAGTGTGGAAATGTTCAAGCCCCACGTACCTTTGCCTCTGTGGGATACTGGGGAGTCCTTCTGTTCCTCCAAAGGTGATTTTATGCTCCTTTGATGTAGTCTATTTCGTTCGGTGCTGGGGAGAGGAGGCGTGCGGTGTCTAGATTGCAGCCATGATTACCCGGAAGTCAGATGTAAACTCTTTAGAGTATTGACATGTCACTGAAATGGAGATAGACTATAAAAAGTTCTTTTAAAGAGGACATCAGGCCTGGATGGCTATCTCAGTGGAGGCAGGCAGCCTAACTTCTACATACTTAAATCCCCCCCCAAAAAAGACAAAAAATAGCACCAGATCAAATAGTGATCAAGCATAAAAAACTACAGAAAGTGGCTTTATCCAACCTAGAACTTTATTAAAAGTCAGCAAGGATTCTGTCCACAGTCAGTAGGGAGATCCATAGAGGGCTGAAGACACTGGGGATAGAGAATGGATCACAGAGTAAGCAATACTCTTTGGAGTACTCTGAAGTATTTCACTGCCCAAAGACAGAAAGAGGGCTGAGACAGAGCATTGTGGCAGGAAGCACCAGAGCAGAAAGAGATCCCAGGGGATCCCCGAACTAGCATTGGGTACAGGAATAGATACTATCTGACATCTTTGTTACCCACTACTCACTTTCAAATCACAGATCCAGGTTGGAAAGGAGTGGTTGCAAGCAGATGTGGGCCTCAAGCTGTGTACTGATTAAAGAACAAGTTCTAGAAATGTAGCTGTGTGGCTATGCCCCATGAGTAGAACAATGCCTCAATTCTAACCTTTAGCCCAGCACATAAACCTGTAGCAGAATAACTTGGGCAAAAGTCCCAGACTCAACTGGAACCAGCAATTAAATCCATCTGCACCTTCAGAACCTCCAAAGAGGTGAATAGTGACTGAATTCAGCAACAGTCTATAAAAACTCAGCCACACAGAAGCCAACAGACCTAAACATGGATTGGAAACTTACAGCTCCCAAAATGAGTTATGAAAGCAGTGAGAGAATGTAAAAGGATAGAAATTCAGGCCAGGCATCCCCTTCAGAAGTGCACAGAGCCCAGCATAGCATAAAGTCTAAAGTCAAGAAGCAGGCCAGAAGAATGAGCAAGTGAAAAAAGAACCTGAGCCTAAAGAGATATTATGGTAACCTGGAAGCTCAAAGCTCAGTCAAACCAGAAGACAATGATTGGAAAATCTCTATCAGCAAAGCATCAGATAAAAATGTATATTGAATACTTGTCCAACAGGAATTCCTAGAAGAGTTAAAGAAAGAGATTTTTTTTTTTAAGCCAAAAAATGATTAAAAAACTAAATGAAAAAACATCCATGATTTGAGAGTGCAACTAAGAAAACTAGAAAAAGAACAAACTTAAAACCCCAACTAAACATGAAATTAGAAATCCTAAAAATTAAAGAAAAGATCAACAAAATCACATATAAGAAGATTATTGAATTAATAAATAAATCTAGGAGTTGGTTTCATGAAAAAATAGATACAAATAAATACAAATATAACATCTATTATTATATATAAACATGTTATTTAAAATAGTAAAAATACAAAAAAGAACAAAATAGATAAGCCATTGGTTAATATGATTAAAAAAGAAAGAGAAGAAAACAACTCACTGGCATTAAAGATGAAAAGGATGAATATACCACCAAATGATGAAATTGAAGTAATTATTAGTCGTAATTTTTTTTTGCTCACTAATATGCCAACCAATTTAACAATATAAGTGAAATGGAAGAATACTTACAAAATTATAAACTGCCTAGACAATCAGAAGAGTAAATAAAATAGCTAAATAAATCCATTTTAGAAAAAGAAATTCAATAGGCCATAAATGAACTTCCTAAAGAAAAAAACATCAAGACCAAATGGATTCACAAATGAACTCTACCAAACATTTAAAGGCCAACTAATTAAATTATTAAGTAAATAATTTTAAATAATAGGTAAAGAAGTTTTATCAGACTCTTTTTATGAATCAAATATGGTATTGAAACCAGGAAGAGCAAAAATAGAGAAGGAAAAGTATAGAATAATTTCATTGATGAATATGGATGCAAAAATTCTAAATAAAATACTACCTAGGAGACTACCACAATACATCAGAAAGATTTTACATTGTTACCAAACAGGATTTATACCAGGAATGCAGGGATGATTTAATATAAGGAAAAGTATCAATATAATTGATAATATTAATGACAAAAGTAATAAAAAGCATATGATTATGCAAAAATGCAGGGATTCAGAAAAAAGCCTTTGGTAAAATACAACATTCATTCCTACTTAAAAAACTGGAAAATATAGGTTTTTAATGACATTTTTCTTAAAATGATACAAACCTAAAATCACTGGCAAATATTATTTGTAATGGACATAAGATAGAAGCCTCAGTATGATCAGCAGCGAAAAAAGGATGCTCATCATCACCAATGTTTTTTTAACATAATATTAGAAATGTTAACAATAGCAATAAGAAAAGAAAAAGAAATGGAAGGACGTAGAATGGTCAAAGATAACATAAAACTCTTTTGCAGACAATATAATGGTATCTAACTAAAAAGTTAGTTGAAATTATTAATAATTTAGTAAAGTAGCAGTATACAAAATAAGCCTACATAAATTATCAGCATGTTTAAATATTACTAACAAAGTCCTTCAAGAAGGGATAGAAAGAGATGTTCTAGTTTAAAATAACCAAAGATTAAAATAAAATACCTGAGAACGTACCTGCCAAAGCAAATCCAGGATTTACATGAACATAATTATAAGACACTTTTTACACAAAGCTATATTTAAATAATTT
Source organism: Monodelphis domestica (assembly GCF_027887165.1). Classification (NCBI taxonomy): domain Eukaryota; kingdom Metazoa; phylum Chordata; class Mammalia; order Didelphimorphia; family Didelphidae; genus Monodelphis; species Monodelphis domestica. The sequence goes on from NC_077230.1 coordinate 88,131,691, forward strand.
GAGAAATATTAATTGTTCATGGATGGGCAGATCCAATATGATTAAAATGATAACACAACCTAATCTACTTATTCAGTATCAAAAAATTATCTTACTGAGCTAGAAAAAAATAACAAAATGTATTTGGAAGAACAAAAGATCAAGAATATCAAAAGAATTAATGAAAAATGTAAAAGAAGGAGATCTAGCAGTACTGGATTTAAGCTGTATTATAAAGCAGTAATTATCAAAACTATCTCATACTGGCTAGGAATTAGTAAGGGTAGCTCTGAGAAAGAGAACAAAAAAACAACTCAGTAGTAAAAGATGATCATAACCTTATATAGATCCAGGCTTTTGGGATAAGAAATTACTATTTGCTAAAATTTGCTGAGACAACTGGAAAAGTAGTTAGTTGGGAGAAACTAGGTATAGATAAATATTTTACACCAATTGTGAAGATAAGATCATTACTAAGATAAGATAACATCATAAGATACATGATCTAGATATAACAATGGGCATATCATAAGCAAATTAGAAGAAAAGAGAACATATTATCTATCAATTTATGGATAGGAGAGGAATTTCTGAGTAAACAAGAGAGTAAACTGAGTAAACAAGCTTTGTGAGATGTAAAATGGATAATTATAAGTACATTAAACTGAAAGAAGTTTGTACAAATGCCAAGATTAAAATGAAAGCAGAAAACTGGAATTTTTCATAGTCTCTCAGAGGTCTCATAGCAAAAATATTTAGAGATCTTTTTCAAATTTATGAGAATAAGAGCCATCCCCTGATTGATAAATGGACAAAAGATGAACAATTTTCAGATGAAGAGATGAAAGCTGTACTTAGGTACATGAAAAAATGCTCTACATCACTACTGGTTAGGAAAATTCAAACCAAAATAATATCATCTCATACCCTTTAAATTGGCTAAAATGACCAAAGGGCAAAATAAAAAATGTTGATGGGGATATGGAAAAATGGGGGACACTAATACATTGTTGGTGGAACTGTGAACTGATCCAACCATTTTGGAGAGCAATTTGGAATTATGCCCAGAGAGTTATAAAGCTCTGAATATCTTTGGACTATTGCTGGGTCTGTTTCCCAAAGAGATCAGGGAAAAGGAAAAGGATCTCTTTGTTCCAAAATAGTTATAGCAACTCTCTTTGTGGTGGCAAAGAACTAGAAAATTGAAGGAATTTCCATCAATTGGGGAATGGCTTAAACAAATTATGTGGTATATGATTATGATAGAATACTTCTATGCCATGAGAAACAATAAGCAGATTAATTTTTCAAAAACTTGGAAAGAATTATGAGATAAAGAAGAATAAAATGAATAGAATCTAGAGTTCATTATATACAGCTACAGATTTAATATTTGAAGAATAACTTATGAATATTCACCTTCTGAATATGAACTAAGAAGTGGAAACATGAAAGGCATCTATATATTTTGCTGGATGATGCCGTGTATGGTATGGGGAGGTGAGGAAGGGGCCGAAAAATAAATAACAAAAAAAGTGAGAGCAATAAAGGGAAAATGGGAAAAGAAATTAGAGCTATGGAAGAAAGGTTTGAAAAGAGAATGAGTTATTTGGTAAAATAGGTATAAAACCTTGTTAAAGAGAATAACTCCTTGAAAATTAGAACGGGCAAAATGAAAGTTAGTGACTCTATGAAACATTAGAAAATAACGAAATAAAATTAAAAGACCAAAACAAGAGTAATCATACTTTTAAAAAATCATTAAAATATTTAGATCTTTTAGAACCAGAGGGCAAAGGAGAAATTGAAAATCAGTTACTTCCTGAAAGAAACACCAAAATGAAAACTCCTAGGAATATTGCAGCTAAAATTTTGGTTTAGGGAGGAGTTTTGTAAGAATTCTTCCTTTAGTTTTTTTCCTAAATGGTGTATGTTCTATGGAAATTAATTTTTGTTTAATTGATTGGCTTAACTCACTTGTAAATCCATCTGGTTGTGGGTTTGTTTGCTTTTTTTTAATCTGAGAGTTATATTTTGCTCAATTTCATTTTATAATATAGGGCTATATTCTGTTTCTTGTCCTGTTACTCAAGGCAGATTATATTTTTGTAAGTATTCATATATTTCATTTCAATTTTCAGTTTTATTAGCATATAGTTGTAAGCATATACTTGAAGCCAGAGAGTCAAAACAGAGAAAGAAAACTATAGACCAATTTCCCCAATGAATATTGATGCAAAACTTTTAAATAAAATACTAGCAAGAGTATTACAACAATATATCATGCTGAATTTCTACCAGGAATGCAAACCTGGTTGATTATTAGGAAAATTATATGCATAATTCACTATATTAATAATAAAAACAAAAAAAATTATTTCAATAGATGCAGAAAAATCTTTTGACAAAATATAATACCCCTTCCTGTTAAAAAAAATAGAAAGCAGAAATAAGTGGAGCTTTCCTTAAAATAATAACTTGTAGAGGCAGTGAGGTGGCTTAGTGGATTAAGAGCCAGGTCTAGAAACAGGTCTTGAGTTAAAATCTGGCCTGAGACACTTCCTACCTGTGTGACCCTGGACAAGTCTTTTTAACTCCTATTGCCTAGTCCTTACCACTCTTCTTCCTTTGATTCTAAGATGGAAGATAAACCTTTTAAAAACAGTTTTTAAAGTTTTAAAAACTTTTAATGTTTTATTCTTTAAAAATTAAAATAAAAAATAAGTACTAAAGTGAAGTGTAAGCATTATCTGTAGTGGAGATAGAAATAGATAGAAACCTTTTCAGTAGGATTGAGGTGAAGCAAGAAGATCCATTATAATCATTACTATTCAGTATTGTATTAGAAGTGTTAGCTATAGAAATAAAACAAAAAAAAGAAACTAATGGAATAAGTATAGTCAAAGAGAAAACAAAACTATCACTTTTTTGCAGATGATATGATAGTTTACTTAGAGAACTCTAGAGAACTAGCTAAAAAACTAATCAAAACAAACTTTCAATTCAACTTCAGCAAAGTCAAGAGTTATAAAATCAACCTACAAAAATCATCAGCATTTCTGTATACTACCAAGAAAATTCAGAAGGAAGAGAAAGAAAAAGAAATATCATTTAAAATAATTGTAGACATTATAAAGTACTTGGGAGTCTACCTACCAAGACATACATAAGCATTATAAACACAGTTTTACAAAATGATCCCAGTGTATATCTCTTTCTCACCCCTACATTCTTTTTGTGGAGATCATCTCAACTGAATCAACTCACACCTTTGCCCTCTATATCTTCTAATTGCCCTAATAATGATGAAGTTCTTAGGAGTTAAATATATCATCTTCCCATATAGGGATATAGATAGTTCAACTCCATTGAGTCCCTTATGACTCTTTCTATGTTTACCTTTTTATCCTTCTCTTGAATTTTCTGTTTTAATATCAGCTTTTCACCAGAGGTATTTGAAAGTCCTCTGTTTCATTACAGGTCCATTTTTTCCCCCTGAAGGATTATACTCACTTTTATTGGGTAGGTTATTCTTGGTTATAATCCCAGCTCCTTTGCCCTCTGGAGTATCATTCCAAGCCTTTTTCTGTTGTAACTCAGAATTGTTAAATCATGTGTAGTCCTGACTGTGTTGCCATAATATTTTATTTTTTTTTTCTGCTTACAGTATTTTCCCCTTGACCTGGGAGGTCTGGAATTTAGTTATAATATTCCTGAGAGTTTTGATTTTGTGATCTCTTTCAGGAGGTGATCAGTGAATTCTTTCAATTTCCATTTTAACCTCTCAATCTAAGATATTAGAACTTTTTTTCCTTGATAATTTTAAGAAGTATGTTTAGGCCCCTTGGCTGCTTTGCTTATAGCTGTTTTCAAATTGTTGTCTTCATCTGAGTTTGTGTTTTGTTTTTTTCTGCCACCATAATAACTTTTTTCCCCTCACCTCATTTTCCAATCCTATTTCTTCATTTTGAAGTTTAGGTTGAAGTTGGACTCTGTTCACCTAGGGATGGAGAGGCACTGTTGTAAGCTTCAGTCTTTTTTTTGTGCAGCTGTTTTCATACCTAGTTCTGAAGGGAGTCTGTAAGTTTTTGGTGCTTCCAAAGTGGTGTGATCCTGGGAGGGTCATGGTCACTTCTCTATGATCTGTGCTCTGGTCTTTACCCAGAAAGGGTCCCTGCTACTCTGCAATGCAAGTATGAGTATTCCTTCTTGCTTTGGAACTGTGACCAGGGGCCCCTGTTCCCTTGTGACCAATTATAAGTACTTCTCTCTCTTCTGGAACTATGACCCAGAATTGCCTACAGGTACTAACTGTTCCCAGGGCCAGCAGAGTCAGTCTTTCTGACTGTTGTCTGACCCCTCACTGTCTCTGGGCTGAGAGTTCCCAAAGCTGCTCTTACTACTGCTGCTATGGTTGTGGCTCTAAGGCCCCCTGTTGGTGCTGCTTGTAAGATTTAAATTAGTGTGCAATACTTCAAGTATTATTTTTATAAAGTTTATCATCTGACAAAATAGAACCACATGACTGAATTTTTCTACCTGCTCAAAAATCCCCACTCTACCAAAGCCTTGAGAGGAAGGGAAGAGAGCGAGAGACAGAGAACTCCACACAATTTTCATAACATAACTCATAACAGAGTCCCACTTCAGTGCGTTACTACATAGCAGCACTTGTTGGTGGATGAGGCAGTGTATGGCTATTGCATGAGAATGGTTACATTTGTCTATCTCTTGGTTAATGCAAGCAATTACTCCTTTCTTAGACCCCCACCATGCTAGGAGCACCATCAGTTGTCACACTGGCTAGTTTAGCTCAGTCCAGCTCCAAATCCTTCACAATTTGGGAAACCTTTTCATGGATATCCTCTCCTGTAACTCTTCCTTTGATGCTTTGCAGTGCAGCAAACTCTTCTATGACTTCAAAATTTTCATTCTTCCCATGAATAAAAATTAGAAGTTATGCAGAATCACGAACATTATTGCTCTCGTTGAGTGCCAAGGAAAAATAGGAAAGTTTTCTTGCGGAGTTTTGCAAATGCTGATGCAAATTGTCTCCCATTTCTTCAATCCTTTGTGTAATTGTAGATCCTGAAAGACTTACTGTAGTAAATAAGTCTGCCTTTTCTGGACACATCTCTTTGGCAACAGAAAGAAGGCACTCTTTAACAAATACTCCCTCCACAAATGGTCTGCCAGTACACGCTAATTGCTTGGCAACTTGAAAACTTGCTCACAGTGATGAAATATTTAGCTGCTTCTGCTTCACAAGTATTTTGCTGAGTTGTCAATGTATTTTTCAGTTTTAATATTTTATCTTTTCTCACATAACCGACCAAGCAATCATATTTATCTTTATGTCGAGTTTGATAGTGTTGACGCAAATTGTATTCTTTGAACACAGACACCATATTCTGGCATATCAAACACACAGCTCTTTTCTTGTACTGCATGAAAAAGTAATCATAAGTCCACTGTTCTTTGAATATCCTACACTCCAAGTCAATTTTTCTCTTTCTTGACATCATTGTTTCCTAGGGATTCCAAAATGCTATTAGTAACATACACACACACACACACACACACACACACACACACACACACACACAGCCCTTCAAAAACAATATGCCAACAATAATCTTGCCCACACAGAGGCATACAGACTGTACTGCCCATCAATGCAGTCTGATCTGTGTCTATCAGTGCAGCCTTCCCAGTCTACATCATTTCAGCCTCACCAGTGACCATATTGGTGGAACTTTACTTTTACCTCAGACTCACAGTGGTGCGGTGCAGGAACCAGCACAATTACAGAGCTGGTTCCTTCACCATCTTTTCAGTTCACCCTACCCTGTGCGAACCACACTGCGATCTTTGAACTCACACAGGAATCTGATCACATGGGTAAGACCCATGTGATCAGATTCCATGGCAGGAAAAAAGAAGGTACAACACTAGTGTGTGTCATCTTGTGGTCCGTGTTTATGGATCTATAGTTATAGACCATAATACGAAAGACATAATGGCCACTATAACTTCCCTTTACCCAAAAGTTTCTCCCCACATTACTACACAGTACAATGGCATCTGGGGGAGTATGAGGGTCATTGTGCTACCATGTTTCCCCCAAAATAAGACACTGTCATATTAATTTGACCCCCCAAAAAACAGGGGGTGTCTTATAAAACACCCAGTGGCAGTGGTGGGCTTCTCACAGTAGAGGCCCATCGCTGATGTCACAGGTCAGATCACCACTATCCGATGCCTGTATACAGTACTGGAGGTGGTGCTAGGCCTGTGGCACTGTATACTGCTGTCTGGGATAGTGGAGGCTGCAGCGCTGACTGGGATGGGCCTGTCACACCTTGCACAGCCCATCACCACCACCACTATATCAGGAAGCAGTATACACAGTGCAGAATCCCCTCCCCCAGACTGCCACTCACCATGCTGACATCTTCCATTGTGCAGCCACATGATCCTTTGTGTGGCGCCTCGTTCTCATTCAGTTACTTTCAGAACAAGGCACCATGCAAAGGATTATGTCACAGGAAGTAGTACTGTACTGAGCGATGCCGCGCTTTGCAGTGCCGCCACATATAGTGCTCCTCTCACTGACCACCAATGAAAGAGGTGCCCCTTCCAGAAGTGTGGTGGGGGCTGGATAATTGGCCTCAGGGGGCCGCAGTTTGGGGACCCTTGCTTTATAGTATAAGGCTTTTAGGTGGTACAGTAGAGAGAGCTCCAGGTTTGGGGTCAAGAAGACCTAAGTTAAATCTAGCAACAGCACAGAACTGTGTGACTCTAGGCAAGTCCCTTAACTACCCTTTGCCTCAGTTTCTTCATCTGTAAAATAGGGATGATGATAGCACCTACCTTGCAGGGTTGTGGGGATCAAGTGAGATAATAACACATAATAAAGTACTATATAAATGTTAGCTATACCCACATACAGAACTATAAAAGTATGTATATTTATGTGGGAGGGGAAGGACTGTGGGAATATTATTGAATAAAGAGAGAGGATTGTGGAGCCATGGACCTGATGTATTACATCTTTTAGGCAGAGTTGTTCTCAGGGCTTCCCAGATGGCCAAGAAGAGAAGAAAGGTGGTTGGTGATTTAAGTGACTCTCTGAACCGATTTATTGATGAAGTGTCATATAGACCTTGTGAAGATGCTCTTGATGCCATTTCTAGGCCCTTAATGTGACTCCTCCATCATCAGAGACATTTTACTTGTGATACTCCAGGAGAGAGCAGGGCTCAGGCCAGGTAACAAGTATTTGGTGGTGTACTACTTCCCCTCATTTTTCTCCCTCCCACTCTAGCCTTCGCTAAGTCTTTCCAGTGTGAGTTGTATCTTCTTGGTTCCGTTTTACTGCTCTTTTCCTAGGTTTTCTTCTATGCTCTTTTTTCCCCCTTCCATTTCTGCTTTATCTCTCCTTTGACTTACAACTGCTTCCTAGGTTTCTGAGTAGCAATTTGTAGCTGTTGATGTTGTGTCTTTGTGTGTTCAGTTTCTATCAGGGGAGTTAATGCCATCTTTTCCTGTTCCCAGTTTCCTGACTTGGGTTCTGGAGGCTACATTGAGTTTTCCTGGTGATTGTCTTCAGTTTTTATTAATATGTATATATGCAGAATTTGCATTCCAATACAATACAACCCTGGCCCTGGGGAGAGGATTTGGCTAGGATTCTTGTGGTCTGTGTGGTTAGAAGAAACTATGATCAAAGAAGGAATAGATATGATTGAGCTATGTCTAATATGCTATTGACTCCTGCTAATTCCTGTTTTGGGCCTGGTTGTCCTACTAGAAGAATGCCTGTTCCTTTCCTTGTGTATGGAGGTTGCTATCTTTTTTTTTTTCCTGCCCTGAAATTTCCCTCTTCTTGCTCTTTCCCTGTGTCCGCTTTATTTCCGATAAAGCTTGAGTTATTGGCCTGGATCAGTGCATGGAAAGAGATGGCTTATAGATTGATTAATCAATCCTATTTCATTAATCAGTCTGAATCCTACTAAGCCCATGAATGAGGAGGCTTTCTCCTTTCTCTAGGTTCTCTTATTCTTCTTGTCTGTACTAGAGATCACTTTATTTCAAACTGTATTGAAGGGAAGCAACATTTGAAGAATTACTTTTTTCTTAAATTTTTATTTAGAATATTTTCCCATGGTTACATGATTCATGATTTTCCCCGTCTCCCAGCTCTCTCCTCCCTCCTCCCAGAGCTGACAAGCAAGTCCCCTGGGTTATACATGTATCATTGTTCAAAACCTATTGTTATATTTGCAGTAGAGTGATCCTTTAACATCAAAACCCTAATCACATTCCTATCACACTATGTGATCAAGCATATATTTTTCTAATGAATTTCTGGTTCCACAGTTCTTTTTCTTGATGTGGACAGCATTCTTTCTCCCAAGTTCCTCTGGATTGTCTTGGGTCATATCATTGCTGCTAGTAGAAAAGTCCATTACATTCGATTGTGCCATAATGCATCAGTCTCTGTGTGCAATGTTCTTCTGGTTCTGCTCCTTTTGCTCAGCATCACTTCCTAGAGGTCATTTCAGTTCACATGGAATTTCTCCATTTCTTTATTCTTTTCGGCACAATAATATTCCATCACCAACATATACCACGATACCACAATTTATTCAGCCATTCTCCAATCGATGGACAGCCCCCCCCCCCCCCCCAGTTTCCAATTTTTTGCCGCCACAAAGAGTGCGGCTATAAATATTTTCATACAAGTATTTTTCCTTATTATTTCTTTGGGGTACAAGCCCAGCAGTGGTATGGCTGGGTCAGAGGGTAGTCATTCATTTAAAACCCTTTGCACATAATTCCAAATTGCCCTCCCGAATGGTTGGACCAATTCACAAATCCACCAGCAGTGTATTAGTGTCCCAATTTTGCCACATCCCCTCTAACATTTATTACTTTCCTTTGCTGTCATATTGGCCAATCTGCTAGGTGATACCTCAGAGTTGTTTTGATTTGCATTTCTCTAATCAGGAGATATTTAGAACATGTTTTCATGTGCTTATTGATAGTTTTGATTTTATCACGTGAAAACTGCCTATTCATGTCCCTTCACCATTTGTTAGTTGGGGAAAGAATTACTTTTCTTAGAGGTGGCTCCTGTACTGCCTGGGAGCCTAATGCTTTACATGTACTTAATGTTCCATTTATATGTCTCTCCACATACCCTTTTCCCCTTCATCCCCACCTTCTCTCCTTTCTCCCCAACTCCATCTTTTTTTCAGAGAGAGGGAGAGAGAGAGAGAGAGAGACAGAGACAGAGAGAGGGTGAGAGAGAGGGAGAGGGGGAGAGAGAGGGGGGGTAGAAAGGAAGAGGTGGGGGAGAGGGGGAGAGAGGGAGAGGGAGGGAAGGAGAGGGAGAGGGAGAGGGAGAAGGACCCTAGATAGGATATTCAGGAAACATTGGTTCCAATTCTGGTCTTGCCAGCTGAGTGATAAGTCAGTTCACTTCATGGAGATCTAGTTTCTTCTTAAAAATAACAATACTGTTCCCTGACCTTTCTAGGCTCACAGAGGTGTAAGAATAAAAATAATGGATATAAAAATGTTTTGTAAATCTATATGTATATCTTATTGTTATTATAATAGTAAGCATTTATTAAATACTTGTTTCTTTCCTATGCCACATTTCCCCTTTATATCTAGAGAATGATGGCACCTCTCCCTACTTCCTATATCTACTTCCCAGAGATTTGAGGTAGGGAGATGGGGGTTGGGAGTATATGTGGGAATTTTTCATATTGTAGATGAAAGGATTTGAGAATAAGATGGCATAGTGGTGCTGACTCTGGCTAAATGAAACTCTGATGAAAGTTCCTGAGAAATATATTATTTAGTGCCAGCTTTATTTTTTAATTCCCCATTTCCTTGTGCCTTCTGTTTTGGTCCCCCTGCTCAGTCTTTCAGCACTCTTTAAACAGAGGGTTCAGAATGGGTGTGCTGGGAGAAGAACCCAGAACTGGACTGGATGTGTCTGTTACACAGTGGAATCATGGGATTCTGACCTAGCAGGGACTCATCTCTATTCCAACATCCTTATTTTTCAGATAAGGAAAATGAAAACTAGACTTGGACAAGAATGGACAGCTAACTAATATACAGCTAGGGCCACTTGCTATTCTTCTATATCACATTGTCCAATCATTCTAACAAGGGCTGGATACCCAAAGTATAGGCTTCTCAGGAGACTATATCCTCTTCCTTACTACTTCCCTCCCTCTAATTCTCTTCATCTGTCTTGCCTCTTGGGGAACAGGGGGGGGGTCCCAGGAGCATAATATGAGGGATCATTACTGCAAACAAAAAACTTTATAAAAGTATTATTCTGCATAGACAGCAGCTAGTTCATGCTAAAACAAATCTGTTATCAAGTACTATACTTGGGGAGGTAGGTTGTGAGTTTGTAGTTTCATCCAGAATAGAATAAGGATTAGCAAGTAGCAAGTTGGTGGTACCAAACTCAAAAAAACAAAATAATAAACTTTTTAAAAAAATTAAACCCTTACCTTCCATCTTAGAATCAATGCTGTGTATTGGTTCCAAGGCAAAGAGCAGTAAGGGCTAGGCAATGGAGGTTAAGTCACTTGCCCAGGGTCATACAGCTAGGAAATATTTGAGACCAGCTTTGAAACCAGGACCTCCTGCCTCCAGGCCTAGTTTTCAATCCAATAAGCCACCTGGCTGTCCCCCAATAATAGATTTTTTAGGTTTGACAGGTTTGAGCAAGTAAGTTCAGACTGATCACTTTCTGTATGTGTTTCTGCTACTAATAATTGGTTCCTTTGGAGCAAGGGGATTAGAGTCAGGTAGGTTAGAACCTTTGGATTCTCAAGTTCATTATTATTATTCCATCCATAGTAGTGATCCATAGATATCCTTTTGTCCCTGCCTGCTGGAAAGAATGAATCAGAAAGGAGAGAAACATGAACTGGGAAGACCCTACTAGGTCCTATAATGCCAGGCATGAGACAAAATCTGAAGCCCAGAAAACCAGGAGACAGGAAGGAAGTGAAAGGATTCATCAGGAGCTCAACAGCTGTGCCATTTCACCAGTGAACCCCCTTCCTGTCATGAGCACTACTTTATGTAAAATCTTCTGCTCAGTGTATGTTTCAGGATTGGGCATGGAGGAGTGTAAAGGGGAGAGCCCTGGGCCTTGCTCTCAGGGAGCTGTCATCTGCTGAGAGAGGCAGGGAACATAGGAAAAGAAGCTTTGTGCTGTATCTACCTTCATGCTGAGGTCATTCAATGCAAACATCTCCCTGCTTGGAGAAAAATATAAAGAACTTGAGGAATGATGGTTTTCTGACCTATTACAAAGGATGAAGTGTTCCTAGGCAATGATGGAAAGAAGCCATGAAGAAAAAGGCAGTGAAGTGTGAAGAAGCCTATCAGCTGGGTAGGCCTGGAAAATCAGAAGAAGGCTTGCTGTTCCAAATGTGCATCCAAGACATGAGAACGAGAAGGCTAGTTTGACTCCAGCCTACCTCCTGTCTTTATTTCATATTATCATCCTTCACAGATTCAGTACTACAGCTAACCTGAATTACAGAGCATTTTTTCATTTCATCCTACTTTCCCTAGTCTTGGTACTTTCATGAATAGTCTTTCTCCTGTCTTTGTTGGATACTTCAATGTTCATGTCTCTTGATATGTTATTCCTTCAGGGTCTAGCTCAGGTGCTGGGTGCCACCTTCACCTGGCCTTCTAATATGCCATGACCCCTTCATACTGCTCTTTTGAACCTCTTCTATGTACTTCATCACAGTCTGATTTCTATGAATTATTCAGGAATGTATCTTATCTTTTCTAATAGATTGTAAGCTCCTTGAGGCAGGAACTATATCTTCTTCATCTTTATATCTCCAGCTCCAATCTTAGTGTCTTGCATACATATGTATATGTATGCATGTATATATGTATAAACACACATACATATGTATAATAGGCACTGTAAGTATATGCTGCTGAATTTGTTTACTGGGTCCAAGCAGTAATAGGAAGAGGAGCTTTGGCAGAATCTGAGCTTTCTTCTTGCAGTTGGTGTCAAGCTGCTTGATTATCCTTTAATCTGAGAAAGCTGAGTATTGATAACTCTTTGGAGTCATTTAGCTGAAGCAAATTAAGACTGAAATCAGGTTAAATTCTTTACCTTTTTGGTATCATGGACTCCTTTGTCAGTCGGGTGAACCCAAAACAATGTTTTAATAGGTGTAAAATAAAGTTACCCATCTCAGTGAAGAACCCTTGGCTTAGTTGTTCTTCAAGTACCCTCCTACCCTTAGGACCTGTGATCCTAAGGTACTTCTTTTCCCTTCTCCAGAACAGTTCATATTTCTCTTGGGTTAGGTTCACACCTAACACACAACAGTGTGTGAGTGACTCAGAGGTGCAGAAGTTGGCATAGACTAGTAGAATTTTCTAAGCCTGGCAGAGGTTATCTAATTGATCCAAATTGAATGGTTCCTTTACAAATAGAACATAAGCTCCTTGAGGCTAGTGGCTTGAAGTATGCTTAAGTGTTTGTTGAAGTTATTTTGAAGTTTTTCTGAACTGAGAGTGTAGAGAAAGAAGTGTTTTTTTTTTAATCATATTGTTCCATATTTTTGGAAATAGAAGGTGGCATTATCTAGATATCTGGAACAAGCAAGGCAATAAGATTGGGGCCAGGAGATAATAAATAATAGGAGCTCAAAGGATCTGAGGGAAGAAGAATGAGTGTTATGAAGAGTCTTTATTAGATAATGTTCCAAATTCCTCTCAGTACCATTGGTTATTGCTGGCTATTTCTCATGAACTGAGTTCACATGGATAATACAGAATTGAGGCAGTGTGGCATAGGGTTAACAAAAGGCTGGGGCTGGGCAAAGCAAAAGCACATTGGAATTGCTGCCTAGCAGAAGTTGGAGCCATGGATCTATTAAGCTTTCTTATTTATTTATTTATTTTTTTTTTAAAAACCCTTACCTTCTGTTTTGGAGTCAATACTGTGTATTGGCTCCAAGGCAGAAGAGTGGTAAGGGCTAGGCAATGGGGGTCAAGTGACTTGCTCAGGGTCACACAGCTGGGAAGTGTCTGAGGCCAGATTTGAACCTAGGACCATCTCTAGGCCTGGCTCTCAAGCCACTGAGCTACCCAGCTGCCCCCAAGCTTTCTTATTTTTAAAAAAAATCCTTACTTTCTGTCTTAGAATAGATACTGAGTCTCTGTTCCAAGGCAGAAAAGTAGTTAATTATGGCCATAAGCAATTGGAGTTAAGTGATTTGCCCAGGGTCACAGGACAAGGATAAGGAGGGCTGGGTGAGGAAACCAAAAGGAGCAACCATTCTAATTTTGTCTCCTTTAATTCAGGTTCAAGGGAAAAAGCACTGCTGACAGATGAAGTCCAGTGTCATTAAATAAGAAAGCTCTGGGTCAACTAGATAGTTTAGTGGATAGAATGCCAGGCCTGAAGTCTGGTGGAACAGGGTTGAAATTAGGGCTCAGACCCTTCGTAGTTGTGTGACCCTGGTCCAGTCACTTTGCCTCAATTGCCTAATCCTTACCACATTTCTGCCTTGGAACCAATACTTGTATCAGTTCTAAAGATTAATTGTGGGGGTTAAGGGGGAACCAGCCAACAACTTATTGAACATGGAATATGTATTGTATGATATCACATATACAACATTTATCATATTACTTGCTACCTTGGGGAGAAGTGGGAGAGAGGGAGAGAAAATGGATTGTAAAATGTCAGAAAATGATTATTAAAAATGTAATCAATGTGTAAAAAATAAATAAGCTTAAAAACAAATATTTTTTTAAAGTCTATTTTGTGTTATGGAGGATACAAATGTAACATGGATTCCCTGGCCCCACTCTCTCTGGACCAGGCCTATTACATTTTTACCCCTTAAAGGATTCTAAGAGTGTAGAGGAATCCCTTTTCTTGACTTGAACCCTCAACAGTTGTGTTCCTTCCATTTCTAGAGGTCCAGCAACATTGTACCCTAGATCCATATAACTACTTAATGTTGACTTAGGTTTTATAAGGGATATTAATTTTAAAGCTGGAGCAAGAACAAATAGTAAACATTTTCCCCAACCCTCCAGGGACACATTTCCCCATTTAGCAATAGTCCCATGAAGTTTGTCTGAATCCTGTTGGTCTAGTCCCCCAAACCCTTGCTTCTTAGAGCTCTGCTCAGAGCTGGCTGAGATACCTGCCCTGGATTTTTGGACTCCCACTGCTCCCTGATTCTAGATTCCAGGTTAGAGACCTGTTTACTGCACCTAATGGAAAAGGACAAAGGAAAAGACCAAAACCCCAGTCCTATTGCTCAGGACCACGTAGCCTTAAAAGGTGATGACGTCCTTTCCCTTTTTGGCAGGTTGTCACCTGTGTGAGTGAATGAATCTTTCACCCTCAGTTAAGAATGTAGGGAAAAGCTACCTGAGTTTGTGAGTCAGGCCACAGCAAGACCAAAGCAGAATGTTCACCCTTGCATCTTCCACGTTGATAATGCCATCTTACGTGTTCTAGGCATGCATCAAACTGCCATTACATAAAGAAATATAAGGCCTCTACTAGCTTAAAACCTAATTGGGGACACAAGTTGGATATATATGAAAAGTTAAATAACATGCCAACTCAGTGTAGTCCGTGACAAATGATTGGTCATGATATATTCCAGGTTGATCTGTGGGAATTGACTATCAGGACACATAACTGCTTTACAGTGGAGCTTCCTCAAAGGTGCCTAAGGAATGGGGAGACAGAAGGGAAGAGAGAAAGAACTCAGACATGCTCATTAATCCTTCCTTGGCCCCATTTTTATTGGAGGCGGTTTGAGTTGCTTTTTCTGATATACCAAATCATTCAAAAACTGATCTTCTAAATTCTAGTATAATTGTCATTAATTACCTGATTAGTTGTAGCTAAACTGTGAAACATTATCTAAATGTGAGCTATTATTATTTTGTAGACAGTATATTATTACTAAGTAATGATGGATTTATGTTTGTATATACTGCATATCTACTTTATTAGGGTACTTTCTCTGAGTAATTTAGGCATAATCCTCTGACAGTGAGAGCTGATTTAACTCATTCTTGTCCTTGCCTTTCCCTTCAAACCCTTCCCAAAAATTCCATGATTTTCATATTTGTTCTTTTCTTTTTTGTGGGTTTTAGTTCCCATATGCCAACAAATATTTCAGAAACCAGAAGGGAACAGTGAATGATTTTCTGTGTTCTTGTAAGCAATCATTTGTGTGGTGGGAAGTTTGGGTTACAAATGTCAAATGTTTTATCTATGCTAAAACCTGCCACTTTGGAGGAGAGAATTGAGTTGAGACCTGAGATCAGTTGACTCTGAAATGGATTATATGCAGTTTTCTCCTATTTATTCCTTGCTATTGGTCAACTTCTTAGTGTTGTTTGCCTCCCTTCTAGGGAATTACTGGAGTTTATTGAATAGGAAACTAATAGAGTCAGAACTACATTTAAGAAAACTTATTGGTAGATATATGGAGACATTTACTAAAAACTGTCAAGGACTATACAGATAGCATAAATCTAGAGCTGGGAATTCAGAGGCCTCCTAGCTCATTGTCCTCATTTTACAGATGAAGAAATTGAGGAGCAAGATTTCAGTGAAACATTTATTAAGCCTTTAGTATATGCCAGATACCGTGCTAAGCTATGGGGATACAAAAAGAGGCAAAAGACAATTCATAATAAAAAAAATTATGCAAACAAGCTATATGCAAGATAAGTAGGAACTAAATTAAGAAAGAGTAGGCACCAGAAATAAGAGGGTTAGGAAAGACTTCCTGTAGAAGATGAAATTGTAGTTGGGATTTAAAGGAAGCCAAGGAAGCCAGTAAACTTGCCAAAAATCATGTAAAGCTTTAATGTATTTGAAGGGCTCTCATGTGGAAATGGGTTTTTACTATGTAGTTCCAGAAAGCAGATCTAAGATCAATGGACAGACCTTACAGAGAACCAGATTTCTGCTGAAGAGCATCATAGATTCTCATAGTACAATTTGAAGTCATTAGATAACATTAGATCTTAAAGTGAAAGAAAAGAATACAGAAGACTAAAGACTGAAATGTACGATACGTTAAGGGAAGAGAAGTTTCAGAACAAATACAGAAAGGTCACTCACGAAAGTTATGAAGAGACCCTAGATATAAAGTGGCATTTAGGAAAGCTAGTAGAACACTGAATTTCAAGAAATAATGAAGGAGTGTCAAAGGCTCTAGAGGATGAAGAATTTGAAATAGCCACTGGATTTGGTGATTAGGAGAACATGGATGGCTTTTTGAATTTCTGTTTCAGTAAAGTCAGGGGAAAAGGAGGGTACTGTATTAGCCTGATTTTAGAAAGTAAAGAGAGAATGAGTGGTAAAAAAGTAGGGCGTTTGTTTTGACACGTGCTAAGGATGGAAGGAAGAATGGGATGAAAAGAAAAACAGTTTGCTAGAACATTTAATCATTTGAAATTTAGTGATGTATAATAGACTTGCAAAGCATCAATTCCCTCTTTATCTTCACTGTACTTAATTTGAGAGCAAAGTTTTTAGGGCAGGAAAATAATATTTTTATTTCAAGAAGAGGAAGATGAGTTTTTGCACTTGGATGACTGATGTACTTTTTGGTGTGAGGTGAGTGGCAGGAGAATCTATTCATGTGGCCTTATATATTGTTAGATAATTACCTTTTTATTCTTTTACTTCAAGTGATTATTAATAAACTTTATAAATATAATACTTGGAGTGTTGTACATTAATTTAAATCGTACAACTTCATTTTGTAAGGGGAAGAATGTAAGGGGTTATAATTAAAGGGCTGGACTAAATTCATTAGAGAGTATGGTCGCTAGGAATTTAATAAATTCCAAATGATTTTTTAGCAATTTATTTATAAAATATAGAAAGAATGAAAGTAAGAAAATCAGAGAGAGGATAGGGTAAGCTATCTAACCTAACACACTAAGTATTTTGCTCTGGCCCCTGGCTCAACCCAGGCAGGGCTAATTAGTCCTCAGCCAGAGGGATCTCAGCCTTGAGAAGAATAAAGCAAGGGCTTCAGTCATGAAATCTCTCTCAAGAGGGGAGGACTCTCCTGAGGCTAGTCCCTTCAGAAAATCCAGGAAAGGAGTCAGCCTTTTTCACTTACCCACATGGTAGTTCAGAGGGAGAGATTTAAGAACAGTCACACCAAGTCTAAGGTCTCAGATTGAGTAAGCAGATTCTTCACCAGCCTCCAAATCAAACTCAGAACTCCGAAGAACAAAGAATTCTCTCACAGGAAGTTCTAACTCCTTTTAAAGATGCTTCTTTGTATCACTTCCTGTGCCTCCCTCTACTTTTTACATAGTCAATAGTTTTGCTTAGAACTGCCCGGGGGCAGTCAGTAGTTTCTGATTCATCATCCACTTTTGTGCACATGGGTCACAGACCTCCCTCACTCAAGTGGAAGTGGGGTATATATGCTTCTGGTGATTAAATCTAAAAATGGGCAGGGGAGAGTTAATCCCATCTTCACAATTTTAGCCAATGGATTCACACTTTTTAGATGCAGCTCAATTCAATAACAAGCATTAATCATCTGTTATGTTCAATGTGTTATACCAGATAGTGGGAATACAAAGACAAAAATGAAGCAATCCACAAGGAACTCGTGGTCTGCTGAGAGAAATAATAGTTATAAAAGTAAATGCAGAGTAATTTTAGGAGGAGGAAATAAAACTAGGGATAAGAAGAGACCTCATGTAAGACATAGCACATGATCTGTGCTTTGAAGGAACCAATAGATTCTGAGACTTTGTGAAAAGATAGGGAGTGGTATATAGTTCTAATTCCAGCTACTGAAAGGGCCTAGACTAATAGAATACTCAATGAGTTCCGAGCTTCCTTGATCTAAGTCAATTAGTTATCTTCACCAAGGCTGTCTACTAAGACGGTAAGCTCCTGAGTGTTCCACATATAGAAATCCTAATTCAGTTTCTGAATAGGAAAAGAGTGAATGTGAAGAAATAAGAGAGAAAAAACTCTTGGTACTGATTGATTTAAAGGAAAATTCTTTATGGCTTTGAAAGAATAATCAATATCAATATTGCACAAATTATTTTCAAAAAAAGAGAAAGCATTCTACTGAACTTATTTTGAGACAATTATAATCTGATACATAAAATGAGGAAAATTAATCAAAGAACTATTGGTCAATAGTTCTAGTGAATGTTGACTCAAGTTTTAAACAAAATTTGGAACAAAAGACTGTAGCAATTTATAATTAAAAAAACTAAACCATTTACTATGATCACGTTGAATTTATAGTAGAGAAACAATAATAAACATTAGCAAAACAATGAACATAATTAATTTACAAAAAAAATATCCCAAACCATGTGATTATATAAATAAGAATTCTTTGATAAAATTAAATTTATTCATTAAATTAATCCATTTTTTATAATAAATAAATTAAAAATAAAACTACAAAATATTGTCATAAAACTAGAATTTCATGCAATAGGGAGATACAAGAAATGTTCCCACAAAATACAAGGGCAAAACAAGGGTGCCTGTTTCCCCTGCTATTATTTTGCATAATAGTAGAAATTCCAAGAATAGCATCAAGAGAAGAAAAAGAAATTTAAGGCTTAAATATGGTCAAAGAATAGATAAAACTATTCTTATTTGCCACTGAAATAGTTTTTACTTAGAAAATCCCAGGGCATCAACAGAGAAACTAATTGAAACAATAACTTTAGCAAAGTTGCAGGCTACAAAATAAATCACAAAAATGATATTTTTCTGTAGTAATAACTTAAACCAAGAGGCAGTGATAAAGAGTGAAGCCCTTTTCAAAGTAACTTCAAAATGCATAAAATATCTGACATTCTATCATATCACTATCAATACCTATGAAGATACAATTATAAAATACTCCTTTAAAAAAAGAGAATTTTCTTAACTATTGTGAAAATCAGTGCTCAAAGCCATGCTGTGCCAATACAATAAAAATACCACCCAAATTAATGTAGACGTTTAGTACTATGACAATACTATGAAAATTAAACTATCAGTTCTTTAGAGTCAGTTAGACTAGAAACAGATTCTTTAGGACAAGATTTCTTTGGGGCTGGAATTGGTTATTGGGTGGGAGAAGAAACAGGAGAAACTGGGATTTCAGGAAAAGGGTCTTGGGAAGAAAGTTTAGCCAAGATTTTCAGACTATGAGAGAAGCAGACCCGTAACTGAGCTATAGGAGAGGTGTTTTCCATCTCCATTTTGGGGAAAGGAATTTCCTCATTTAGATGTTCAGAAGCAGGTTTGTAAGGGTCAGACATGTTTTGGGTGGGGTTAGTATTTGCCATGTGATCCTGTGAGAAGTATTTATCCAATTGGTTTTGTATGTTTTCCTGAATTTTAGCTTCAAATTTTCTCAAGGTAGCATTTCTTGTCATAATATTTAGGAGCATAAACATGAAATGACCTAAGAACATAAGAAATGGGAGGCATTATGAAATCTTTAATGTCCCCAATTTTTCAAATGCCTTGAAAATTTTGTAGAATGTAATATTCATTTATACAAACACACACACACACACACACATATATATTTTAATTATTTAAAATTCTGGTTTTAGTCAGTAGATGTCGCTACTGGCTAGGGAGTGAAAACAAAAGATCTGGATGTAGTGTCCTTTTAATCCAATCAACTCTTCTAGGTCAAAAAGGACAGAAAACAAAGCCTTTTTCCCTGAGGCTAAGGCTGAGTTTTTGTTTGATTTGGGAGGGACCACAAGCCTTCTCTCCTTCCCTTTCAGGGTAAAACCATTTCCCTCTTTGAGCAAAGCCTCTGCTTTTCCTAGCTGGCCTCACCAGGGTTTTTACTTTTCACTTAAATTTAAAAATTAGAGACACGTGGGGAGCAGGACACTACATCAAGAAGATCCAGAATGATCTTTGGGTGTGGTTGATTGAACTGAAGGTTGATTGAACATTTAATTTAATTTAATTTTAATAATTCTTAGGCCAAAAGGGGATTGCCCCCTAATTGGTTTTTGTCAATGCACCAAGCAAAACATTGGTTTTGCTTTCTCTCTTCTATTCCCCTCTTATCTCTAACTATTGTAGTTTCCTCTTAGAAGGGAAAATTTTGTATGCACTTGCAGTTAGAAAAATTTAGAAGTGCAAGATGATTATGTTTAGTGATCAATTGGGGAGACTAGTCTCCCAATCTTCAACAAGAGGGTATTGTGAATTTTAGTTTTACTCCACCCTGCTTAGTCTTTAGAATTCTAGCAACCAGGAATGTATATACCCCCACTTAAGGATTAACTGTAGAGGAGGATGGCCTATGACCGACATGTGCTAGCATGTGAAAAATCAGAAACAACTGACAGACCCCTTGGGCAGCCCCAAGCCAAGCTTAAGTTACCATTGGTACATGTAAGATGCAGGAAGTGATGTAAAGAATTGCCTATATATTTTGAGTCACCTCCTCTCTCTGTCTCTCTCAGAGGCGTTGGGAGCTCTGGGCGGCGTTTTGGTATGCTTGTGGGTTTTGGTTCTGTAGTGTGGTTTAGGTGAGGCATCTTCCCTGAGTGACCTTGGTGAGTGGTAAGGCTGATTCCTCCTTTCCTTGACCTGAAAGGCACTATTTTCCAAGGAAGCCCCTCATCTTGGAGAAGGCCTCATGGCTGGAAGCTGAGCTATATTTAATCTTCTGAGAAGGCCCCTTGGCTGAGGCCTCAACTTCCCTTAGCTTAGGGTAGGCTGGAGAAATTTTATACCCTTTCCTCTCTCTCTTCTTTTTAAATTTCTTCCTACTATTGTAATTAAACCACCATAAAAATCCCAAACTGACTTGAGTATTTTGTTGGGATTGAATTTAAATCCCTGGCAACCACTAAAATAATATATTCAGTCAACAACCCTAATTTTACCCCTAATAAGAGGCAGTCTTGGAATATATTATTTAAGAGGCAAAAGATATATATGTGTGTATACATATATGTATTTCTATATATACATATTTATGTGTATGTATATATATATGTGTGTGTGTGTGTGTGTGTGTGTACATGCACACACATATATTTTACACCAAAAAATAATTTTCTCTATAAAACTGAGTATAATCCTCCAAGGTAAGGATCTCATATTCAACTTCTTACCCAGTCTGAAGCCTGCAGAGAAACAACCAGGAGCAGAAATCACATCCTAAAGGGCAGCCTGCAGTTCTGTCACTCTGAACCAGCAGAGCACCCTAGCTAACTGATAATAGATGAGTCTAAGTTCAGTCTTTTGTTGCTCAGGTCCAAATACAGGTCAGACACTTATTGTGCCTAAACCTGGGGAGAGTAATCAGACTTTGATCTAGATCAGACCACTCTGTAAGTGCTGAAAGCTCACAAGTCCCCCTTGTCCTTAAGAGCCTGGAGTAGTAGAACACCTAATACAAGACAGTAACAATAGGACCAAACCAGAGCTTCTCTACATAGTGCTCAAGTCCAAACTTAATATCAAGTCTCAAGTCAGGAAGCAGTTTGGAAGAATGAGCAACAAACAACAACAACAAAAGATACAGTATAAAGAACTATTGTCCTAACAAACACTTGAGAAATAAATCCAGAAGAAAAATTGATTCCCAGACATTTACAAACTAAGCCCAAGTGAAAAACACAGCTTGGTCATGAATGCAACTAGATTTTCTAGAAGAGATGAAATGAGATTAAACAAGAAAAAAAGTTATACATCAGCCAGTCAGTTATTAAACATCTTTTCGGGGTTACTTAATTACTATGTGTCAGGCACTGTGCTTAGTACTAAGGATGGATTAGGAGGCATAGAACAGTTCCTGCCCTAAGGGAGCTCACAATCTAATGGAGGAGACAACAAGCATATATACAAACAAGGTGTAGGCAGGATCAATAAGAAATAATTGAGAGGGAGGGTCTTAGTATGAGTGTAAATGAAATGAGAATGCTTGAGGGAAAAAATTGAATAAGAAATTAAAACTATGAAAGAATTGGAAAGGAATTAACAGCTTGGCACAAGAGGTACAAAACCTTGCCCAAGCAACAAATTCCCTGAAAATTAGACCAGATAAAATAAAAAACCAGAGATTTCATGAAGTAACAAGACAGAACAAAATAAAGTCCAAAGACTAGGGCAAAGAAATAGAATAAAATGTAAAATACAAATACAATTGACATAAATAGCAGAGCAAGGAGAAAAAAAAATTAATACTCATTAGACTATCTGAACTGCCATGATTAAAATAAAAACTGGATATCCTATTTCATGAAACCTTAAAAAAATACCCAGAACTCTTAGAATCAGAGAGTAAAGTGGAAATAAAAATGTAGAGAAGTTCTAGGTTGGTTTTGTCATTACTTTTTTGGAGTAATGGGTATTATATTATTCCAAACTCTCAAGTACAGGGGGACTTGTAAGCTTTCAGAGCTTATTGATCCAGGTCAAAATCTGACTGCTGTCTCCCTGGTCTGGGCTCTGCAATGGTCACCTGAAAGATGCCCCCAAATGAAAACTCCCAGTTTTATCATAACCAAAATCTAGAGTTTCCAAATCGAAGAACAAATACTGAAAAGAAGTAAACACAATCTTGAAAAACTAAAAGATAAACATTCAGTTATTGGGAGTTGTTACAGATGCCTCCTCTGAACCATCATTAGGGATTATAGAGGGAATATAATTAGACAAGGCCTGAGTATAGTTCTGTTTTGTCTTGATTTTAAGAGAAGAATACAAAGAAAGGAGAAGAGAAATGCACTGGGTAGGAGAGAGGAAGGAAGGTTAGGGAAAATGAGCTCATACAAGCAGAATGGGAAAGTAGACATCTATACAAATAAGGAGGTGTAGGGAAGCAACTAACATTTGAACTAACTCTTTTATTTTAGCTAGTTAAAGGAAAAACAAATATTCATTTAGGTACAGAAATACATTTCACTCAGTCAGGAAATAGGAAGGAAAGTAGAGAAGGGAGAAAGATGAATTAGAGAAGGTAGATAAAGGGAAAGTTTAGTCTTGAGCAAAATGAACTCCAAAGATGTATAAAAATATTTATAGCTTTTTTTTTTTTTGAAGTGGCAAAGAACAGGATTCTGTAGGGGTGCTTGTAAATGGAGAATAGCTGAATAAGTTATGACATATAAATGTCATGGAATACTATAATAATGTGAGAAATGGATTTCAGAGAAACTAAGAAGACATAGCAATAGATGCAGAGTAAAGTGAACAGAACTGGAACACCATGCAATGAAAACAATATTGTAAAGACAAATAATTCTGAAAATTTTGGGAACTCTGATCAATGTAATGATGAACCATAATTCCAGAAAACTAATGATGAAACATGTTACTCATTTCTAATTTTTTTAAGGAAAGAAAAGAACATCATGAAAACCCTTAAATTTTTTTTTAAATTCCAGAAACAAATATAAGGAAACATAGAGAAGCAAGACAACTTTGAAAGTAATGTTTAGGAATTATTTTGTATCTTTTTTTTTTTAAAGAAAGCAAGCAGTATGAATTAGAATTTCCATTTCATATACTTTTACTTTTGTGTTGTTTTGGCAAATGTTTTTTAAACCCTTACCTTCTGTCTTAGAATCAATACTATGTATTGGTTCCAAGGCATAAGAGTAGTAAGGGGTAGGCAATGGAGGTCAAGTGACTTGTCCAGGGTCACACAAGTAGAAAGTATCTGATGCCAGATTTGAACTCAGGACCTTCCATCTCTAGACCTGGCTCTCAATCTACTTAGCCACCCACTTGCTCCCAGTCTTCATCTTTTGATGACAAAAATAGAGAAGTCCAATAGATTTAGGTAGTAAGGAAGATCAATCATCAATTGAAACTGTTATAAAATTACCCATGATGTCCTTTCTGCCTAAATCCATTGGCCTTTTCTATTTTCATCATTCTTGAGTTCTCTGTAGAATTTCTAAAAATATTTTATTCTGAACTTAAATATCAATAGTATTATATTACATTATATTTGATAATTTGTTCAGTCATTTTCCTGCCTGGCATTACAAACAACCCAGTCCATAGGGGCTCCACAGAAATGAAATTCATGGCCACATAATTAGTGGCAGAGGCAAAACAAGAAGCCAAACCTTTTGATTCTCAGCCTGCTTTTTTCTACTACTTTTTTCTACTCTACATACCATATTTTCTTCTTTTTGTGGTTTCTAGAGCTATTTGATCTATATAGTAGTACCTCTTCTTTCCCTGTACCTATTCTTCCTGTGGGATCAGGAGCCTCTCACACCAAGTATCTAAGTTACCCAAGGGGATATAGATATTTCAGATCCGACCTATGATTTTATCCACATCAAGAATTCCCAGTGTGAAAATTCTTCATACCCATGCAGATTAGTACCTGATCTGCATGACTTGCCCTTACTTCCCCAGGGAATCATACAGGGTCAGATTTGAACCCTGGACCTCCTGTCTTCAGGCCTGGCTTTCTATCCACTGAGCCACCTAGGTGCCCTTTCTCCATTGCTTTTTAGCTTGTTGTTTTCCTTGATGTTGTCAGACACCTTCAACAAGGATAAAACTAGCATCAAGGGCAGCTGTTGCACTGATTGTGAACTATTTAACTTGAAAAGTCTTTAAGTCAAGACCAAAGTGGAGAGAGAGTTGGTGTGGTATTTTGTTTGAAGAGATTATGCACTCAATGCAGTCTCTTAGGCTGAGATGCTACAGAATATAGATCAATTCTTCTCCATTGTGTGCTAATTTTGGCCTGACAACCAACACCAAGAAAACAGAGGTCCTTCACCAGCCAGCAAGCACCATCCATATGTGGAATCAGTGGTCACAGTAAATGGAGAAACTTTGAATGCTGCGGATAAGTTCACTTGCCTTGGTGGTATACATTTCCAGGGATGTCTACATAGATAATGAGGTTGATGCACTCATTGCCAGAGCTAGCCAAGGGTTTGGGAGGCTCCAAAAGAAAAGATGGGAGAGAATACTGAAAGTCTACAGAGCTGTTGTGCTGACTTCAGTGTTGAATGCCCGTGAAACCCTGACACTCAATAGTACCGTGCCAGAAAACAGAACCACTTCCATTTGAATTGACTTAGGAAGACTCTGAAGATCACCTGGCCAGATAAAGTGCCAGGCCCCCAGGTCTTCTCTTTAGCTGAACTGCCAGCCATTCAAATTCAACTCTAATGCAGAGTGTAACTCCAATGGGCTGGCCACACAGCCTGAATGCCAAATGAATGTTTGCCTAAAATATTGTTTTACTAAGAACTTACTCAGGGCAAGTGCTCACATGGAGGGCAGAAACAGCTGTACAAGGACACTCTCAGGATCTCTCTAAAGCATTTTAGTGTCAGTTGTGAGACACTGGCATAGGACTGCCTAGCATCAAAGAAGGTGTAATACATGGAGCAAAGCAGAATCACAGTAGCACAAAGGAATTGTGAGCTATGCATAAACAGAGACATCTCTGTCCCAAATGTTCTTGAGGTTACTTGTGCCCAACCTGTGTTAGAGCCCTCAGAGTAGATTGATCAGCCACATTTGAACACACTGTCCCCTGACGCCAATGACATGATGTCATTCATCCTATTTGAAAACTAAAGTCTCATAGCAATAACAGTAAGTAGTTACACATTCAGGCTCACCATTCCCCAACCTGACAAATGTCCAGTTGGATGGATTCACTCTATTGTCACCATAAACATAACATGATCAAGCCTTACATTTCCATCTTGTTCTCATAAAACCTTTTCAGTTTTCTGTACTTAGGCCAGTTTTTTATTTAAAAACTCCTTTGTAGCCCTTCAGATTATAAATGCTTCCTTCCTAGTGCTATTTTATTCAGATGAAGCTGACTCTGAGGCTTTTCTATTTTAAACATTACTCTTTCCCTGGAGGTCAGAGCATTTTTCTTTTATAAAACACTAGGTAGTATATTAGATGGTTGGGTAGTCTCTTATGATAGTTGTGGTAGATCCAGAATACCCATTAAAAATAAGCCTTTTCTGCATATCTGAAGATTAACCCTTGACACTAAAATTTTGTTCTAGCCCTTTCTGATAATAAATTTTGAAAAATATAATGTATATTCTTGGCTTCTTTAACAGCCTTCTTAAAACAATCTTGATGACTAAAGGTCATTATTACATTTAGTTCAATACTGTTGTAGGCTGTAAAAAATAGATGATTAGGAATAGTAGGTTGAATGTGTAGTGAACCCATACCCTGCCCATGACCTTTTCTAAAAATGAATTGCAAATATGAATTGGTTTCCTTTTGTGTTTTGTGCTTCTTTATTGTAAAAGAGGAGTGAAAAATGTGCAGTTGGTTGGTTGCCTGTGAAGATAATATAGCTATACCTTGCTGCAAAATTAGTTCTAGAGGCAAGGACTGATATAACCTAAGTTTTATTTCTCTTAGTCAAGTCATCATCTCCACTTGCCTTTTCAGTCTTTCCTGACATTTTAATCACTTATTTCAGCATGAGTTCCATTTCTAATTCAGTGATAAGAATCCCATCCTTTGCCTTTGTGTAAAAATAGCCATCTTGTGGACTTGAAGGACTTTTTTTTGCTAATGATTATTAAAATCTGCTTGTGTTTTCACAACTATATAGCATGTTTAAGTATTTTATGTTTTAAAAATATTTTTGTTTGTTTTGATCAGCCCAAATTCACCTTTTCACTCTCCCACCACTTCTTCCAGTTGAGAACACTAAACCCATTACAAACATGTATAGTCAGTCAAAACTTTCTACATTGGGCTATGCCAAAAAATTTGTCTCATACTATACTATGAGTCTTTTACCTCTTTTTCAAATGTGTCTAGTATGAAGTGGGTAGTATGTTTCATCATTAGTCCTCTGGAATCCTGGTTGGTCTTTACACTGATAAGTGTTCAGCATAATTATAATCTGTCACATTTATATTGCATAACTTGTTCATTGATTCCCCAGTTTATGAATACTTCTTCAGATTTCTATTCTTTGCCACCTCAAAAAGATGTATAAATATTTTTATATCTTTAGCTTTTATTTGCTTAGGACTAATCTTTTCCTTAATATACTTTCTCCTGAATTTCCCTCCCCATTTCTTCTCTTTCCCTCATATTTCCTTGTTGAGTGAAATGTATTTCTGTTTACAAATGTATTATGTGTGTTTCTGTATGTGTGTCTACATGTTTATTTTGATCAGTTCAGATAAATGCGAATTCAAATGTCAATCATTCCTGCTACCTACTCCCTCCTCTTTGACATCTTGAGTGCCCTGATTATGTGAGATCATTTTTTAACCTTCCTTTCTGCCTCAGTATTCCTTTTCCTCTCTTTCCATTATTAAGATCATCAAGACATAACAGAATCACTCCCAAGCTTTATCTAATTAGACACCCTCTATGACCCCTGATGATGGTTCAGATGATTCAGAAGGAATACCTGTATCGTCTCCCCATATTTGAATGTAAGCAGTTTTTCCTTATTTACTCCTTTATCACTGTTCATTCATGTTTACATTTTTATATTTCTCTTCATTTGAGTTTGTGTCCAAGATGTATTTTTCTCTGAGGATTTGTTTTTGTAGATATTTTGGAGTCATTTACTTTTTTTTTTTTTAATTTTTATTTGGTCATTTCCAAACATTATTCATTGGAAACAAAGATCATTTTCTTTTCTTCCCTCCCCTCCCTCCCACCACCTCTCCCATAGCCCACGCGCAATTCCACTGGGTATCACATGTGTTTTTGATTCAAACCCATTTCCATGTTGTTGGTATTTGCATTAGAGTGTTCATTTAGAGTCTCTCCTCAGTCATATCCCCTCCACCTCTGTAGTCAAACAGTTGCTTTTCATCGGTATTTTTACTCCCACAGTTTATCTTCTGCTTGTGGATAGTGTTTTTTAGATCCCTGCAGATTGTTCAGGGACACTGCATTGCCACTAATGGAGAAGTCCATTACTTTCGATTGTACCACAATGTATCAGTCTCTGTGTACAATGTTTTCCTGGTTCTGCTCCTCTCACTCTGCATCACTTCCTGGAGGTTGTTCCAGTCTCCATGGAATTCCTCCACTTTATTATTCCTTTGAGCACAATAGTATTCCTTCACCAACATATACCACAATTTGTTCAGTCATTCCCCAATTGATGGGCATCCCCTCATTTTCCAATTTTTGGCCACCACAAAGAGTGCAGCTATGAATATTCTTGTACAAGTCTTTTTCCTTATTATCTATTTGGGGTACAAACCCAGTAGTGCTATGGCTGGATCAAAGGGCAGACAGTCTTTTATCGCCCTTTGGGCATAGTTCCAAATTACCCTTCAGAATGGTTGGATTAATTCACAACTCCACCAGCAATGAATTAGTGTCCCTACTTTGGCACATCCCCTCCAGCATTCATTACTTTCCATAGCTGTTATGTTAGCCAATCTGCTAGGTGTGAGGTGATACCTCAGAGTTGTTTTGATTTGCATCTCTTTGATTATAAAAGATGTAGAGCACTTTTTCATGTGCTTATTAATAGTTTTGATTTCTTTGGCTGAGAACTGTCTGTTCATGTCCCTTGCCCATTTTTCAATTGGAGAATGGCTTGATTTTTTGTACAATTGATTTAGCTCTTTGTAAATTTGAGTAATTAAATCTTTGTCAGAGGTTTTTATGAAGATTGTTTCCCAATTTGTTGCTACCCTTCTGATTTTAGTTATTGGTTTTGTTTGTACAAAAACTTTTTAATTTGATGTAGTCAAAATTATTTATTTTACATTTTGTGACTCTTTCTAAGTCTTGCTTGGTTTTAAAATCTTTCCCTTCCCAAAGGTCTAACAGGTATACTATTGTGTGTTCACCTAATTTATTTATAGTTTCCTTCTTTATGTTCAAATCATTCACCCATTCTGAATTTATCTTGGTGTAGGGTGTGAGGTGTTGATCCAAACCTAATCTCCCCCACACTGTCTTCCAATTTTCCCAGCAGTTTTTATCAAATAATGGATTTTTGTCCCAAAAGCTGGGGTCTTTGGGTTTGTTATAAACTGTCTTGCTGAGATCATTGATGCCAAGTCTATTCTACTGATCCTCCTTTCTGTCTCTTAGCCAGTACCAAATTGTTTTCATAACCACTGCTTTATAGTATAGTTTGAGATCTGGGACTGCAAGTCCTCCTTCCTTTGCATTTTTTTTCATGATTTCCCTGGATATCCTTGATCTTTTGTTCTTCCAAATGAACTTAGTTATGGTTTTTTCTAATTCAGTAAAGAAGTTTTTTGGTAGTTCAATGGGTATGGCACTAAATAAGTAAAAATTAATTTGGGTAGGATTGTCATTTTTATTATGTTAGCTCATCCCACCCATGAGAAATCAATGTTTTTCCAATTGTTTAGATCTAGTTTTAGCTGTGTGGAAAGTGTTTTGTAGTTGTGTTCATATAGTTCCTGTGTTTGTCTCGGCAGATAGATTAGTCAGTATTTTATATTGTCTAGGGTGATTTTGAATGGTATTTCGCTTTCTAATTCTTGCTGCTGAAATGGGTTAGAGATATATAGAAATGCTGATGACTTATGCGGGTTTATTTTGTATCCTGCAACTTTGCTAAAGTTGTTGATTATTTCGAGTAACTTTTTGGTTGATTCTCTAGGATTCCTTAAGTAAACCATCATATCATCTGCAAAGAGTGATAGCTTGGTCTCCTCATTGCCAATTTTAATACCTTCAATTTCTTTTTCTCCTCTAATTGCTACTGCTAGTGTTTCTAGTACAATGTTAAATAATATAGGTGATAATGGGCATCCTTGTTTTACTCCTGATCTTATTGGAAAGGCTTCTAGTTTATCCCCATTGCAAATGATGTTTGCTGATGGTTTTAGATATATACTGTTTATTATTTTTAGGAAAGGCCCTTCTATTCCTATACTTCCTAGTGTTTTCAATAGGAATGGGTGTTGTATTTTATCAAAGGCTTTTTCTGCATCTATTGAGATAATCATGTGATTTTTGTCAGTTTGCTTGTTAATATGGTCAATTATGTGGATGGTTTTCCTAATATTGAACCATCCTCACATTCCTGGTATGAATCCTGCCTGGTCATAGTGGATGACCCTTGTAATGACTTGCTGGAGTCTTTTTGCTAGTATCCTATTTCAGATTTTCGCATCTATATTGATTAAGGAGATTGGTCTATAGTTTTCTTTCTCTGTCTTTCACCTGCCTGGCTTTGGGATCAGTACCATGTTTGTGTCATAGAATGAATTTGGTAGAACTCCTTCTTGGCCTATTCTGTCAAATAATTTGTTTAATATTGGGATTAGTTGTTCTTTGAATGTTTGATAGAATTCATTTGTGAATCCATCTGGACCTGGGGATTTTTTCTTAGGGAGTTCTTTGATGGCTTGTTCAATTTCTTTTTCTGAAATGGGGTTGTTAAGGTAATTTATTTCTTCCTCTTTTAGTCTAGGCAATTTATATTTTTGTAAGTATTCATCCATATCACCTAGATTGCCATATTTGTTGCCATATAATTGGGCATAGTAGTTTTTAATGATTGCCTTAATTTCCTCTTCATTAGAGGTGAGGTCTCCTTTTTCATCTTGGATTCTGTCAATTTGGTTTATTTCTTTCCCTTTTTTAATTAGACTGACTAGTACTTTGTCTATTTTATTTGTTTTTTCAAAGTACCAGCTTCTAGTCTTATTTATTAAATCAATAGTTCTTTGACTTTCAATTTTATTAATTTCTCCTTTGAGTTTTAGGATCTCTAATTTAGTCTTCATCTGAGGATTTTTAATTTGTTCATTTTATAATTTTTTAATTTGCATGCCCAATTCATTGACCTCTGCTCTTCTTAATTTGTTAATATATGAACTCAAGGATATAAATTTCCCCCTGAGTACTGCTTTGGCTGCATCCCATAGGTTTTGAAAGGATGTCTCATCATTGTCATTTTCTTCAATGAAGTTATTAATTGTTTCTATGATTTGTTCTTTAACTAACTGGTTTTGGAGAATCGTATTGTTTAATTTCCAATTCATTTTCGATTTATGTCTCCAAGTTCCCTTACTAATTATTATTTTCATTGCATTGTGATCTGAGAAAGTTGCATTTATTATTTCTGCTCTTTTGCACTTGTTTGCAATGTTTTTATGCCCTAATACATGGTCAATTTTTGTAAATGTACATGTGCTACAGAAAAGAAGGTATATTCCTTTTTGTCCCTATTTATTTTTTTCCACATGTCTACTAACTCTAATTTTTCTAAGATTTCATTCACTTCTCTTACCTCTTTCTTATTTATTTTTTTAATTTGATTTATCTAGTTTGGATAGAGGAAGGCTCAGATCTCCCACTAGTATAGTTTTTCTACCTATTTCGTCCTTGAGTTCCTCTAGTTTCTCCTTTAGAAATTTGGATGCTATGCCATTTGGTGCATACATGTTGAGTACAGATATTTTCTCACTGTCTATACTGCCTTTTATCAGGATGTAATTGCCTTCCCTATCTCTTTTAACTAGATTTATTTTTACTTTGGCTTTGTCGGATATCATGATTGTGACTCCTGCCTTCTTTTTGTCAGTTGATGCCCAATGGATTTGGCTCCACCCTCTTACTTTCACCCTATGTGTATCTACCTTTCTCATATGTGTTTCTTGTAGACAGCATATGGTAGGGTTTTGGACTCTAATCCACTCTGCTATTCGCTTGCGTTTTATGGGTGAGTTCATTCCATTCACATTCAGAGTTATGATTACTAGCTGTGTATTTCCCAGCATTTTGATTTCTGCTCCTTTACCTGCCTTTTCTTCTTTCACTATTTCCTTCTACACCAATGCTTGCTTTTGAACAGTCCCCCTTGTTTCCACCCTGATTTTATTTCCCTTTCTACCTCCCTCCCTATTATCCCCCCCCCCCCTTATTTTCCCTGTAGTTTTTCTAAAATTAACCCCCCGCTCCCTCCCTCTCTTGTACTGCTTCCCTCCCCACCGGACCGTTTGTTACCCTTCTACTCCCCTATAGGTGCAAATCTATTCTCTGCCCCCAATGGATTGGATTGTTTTTCCCTCTTTGAGTCACTTTCAAAGCACGTAAAAGTTGGATATTTCTTGTCTCTGACCTCTTTACCCTTCCAGTGTATTCATGTTCTCCCCCCTCCCACCATGAGCTTCTTTATGACATATACATTTACCCCCATTTGTTTCTTTACCCATTTCTTTTAATATTAACCTATTTTAAGCTCTAGTTATATATATATATATATGTATATATATGCATACTCATGTATATGTATTTTTGCATGCATATATCTATATACCTATTTATGTCTTTTCCTTTCATCCTATACAGTTTGTTGCTGTTCCCTCTAAGTATACTTCTTTTTGCTGCCCAGCTAATAACAACAGTTTTAAGAGTTACCAATGACCTCATTTCTTATAGGGATACATATCATTTTAACTTATTGAGTCTCTTTAAAATTTTTTTTGTTTTTCTTTTTCCCCCTCTTTTTTAATTACCTTTTGATGATTTTCTTGAGTTCTGTGCTTGGACATCAAATTTTCTGTCCAGGTCTGGTCTTTTCTTTACGAATTCTTGAAATTCTTCTATTTTGTTGAGTGACCATACTTTCCCCTGTAAGAATATAGTCAGTTTTGCTGGGTAGTTGATTCTTGGTTGTAGACCTAGTTCCCTTGCTTTCCGGAATATCATATTCCATGCCTTTCTTTTTTTCAGTGTGGATGCAGCCAGATCCTGAGTTATCCTCACTGTGGTTCCTTGGTATCTGAATGACTTCTTCTTGGCAGCTTGTAATATCTTTTCTTTGGTCTGTTAGTTCTTGAATTTGGCTATAACATTCCTGGGTGTTGTCAGTTGGGGATTAAGTACAGGAGGTGATCTGTGGATTCTATCAATCTCCACTTTTCCCGCTTGTTCAAGGATTTCAGGGCAGTTTTCTTTAATAATTTCCTGTAATATAATTTCCAGGCTTTTTCTTTTGTCATGGTCTTCTGGTAGGCCAATAATTCTTAAATTGCCTCTCCTTGAACGATTTTTTAAATCCTCTGTTTTGTGAATGAGATGCTTCATATTTTCCTCAATTTTTTCATTCTTTTGGTTTTGTTTTATAGTGTCTTGCTGCCTTGTGAGGTCGCTCGATTCAAGTTGTTGTATTCTGGTTCTTAAAGACTGGATTTCATCCTTAGTTTTTTGGTTGTCCTTTTCCTTTTGGTCGGATTTTCTTTGGAGGTCATCTTTCATCTTCTTCACCTCATCTTTCATCTGCTTTGTCTCATCTTTCATCTCCTTTGCCTCATTTTCCAGCTGGTTGATTTTGGCTTTTGAGACACTATTTTCTGTTTCCAGATGACTTTTCTTAGTTAAGTTCTTTTCCCAATTGTCTTCAGCCTCTCTTAATTGTGTTTTGAATTGCATTTTGAGTTCTTCCAAAGCCTGTATCCAATTCGCTAGGTTTTCTGATTTTTCCTTTGCTGGGTCCTCCCCCTCTGTTTCATTCGCTCTTTGCTCATTACCTGTGCAGAAGCTCTCTATTGTAATTTCTTTCTTCTTTTTCCGTTGTTTGCTCGAGTTTACCCCTTCTTTGCTCCCCGTATTTGGCTGTGCTCTTGCTCCTCTCATTTTGTTTTGGTTTTGGGGCTGCCAGTCTCCCCTCTTGGAGCTTTGTCAGATCTCTTGGTACAGTCTCTAGGGGAGGAATGTTAGCTTCCCTGTCCTCTGGAGGCTTTTGATTGGATTGAGTTCAATTGGGTTGGGCTGTATGTGGTATGAAGCACTGAGGCTCTGAAGACTCCTGGAAGGCTGGGCCACCCAGGCTCTCTCCAGTTCTCTCCAGCTGCTTCTCTGCTGTCCACAAGTGCCTTTGCCCACCTCCCTAAACTCTGAGGAGTTCTGATGGGATTAGTTCAACTGGATTGTTCTGGATGTGCCTGAGGCAAGGGTGAGACTGGAGCAGGATGGAGGGACCCAGCCATGGCCCGTTTCTCCCTGGCTTCCTCCCCGCTGTCCAAGCTGTATGCTCCGAGCCTGGCGCCCCGCTGCTCACAAGGTAGACCCTGCAAACCAGCACCTTTGCCCGCTCAGAGGTTCCTGCTGCTGCTGGGGGCTCAGCCCTCTGGGTTGTGGGGGAGGGGTCCTGGGACTTGAGTTCTGCCTTCCCCTTAGCCCTGGGTATTCTCGGATTCTGGCTTTTGGGGGGGGCATACCTTTTGATTTGAGTCCAGAAGGAGGGTTCCCCGCTTCTGTCCTGTTGTTCAGCTTGGATTTCGGTGCCCTAGGAGCATTCAGTCTGTATCGGTAAGGAAGGGTCTTCCACAAGGTCTGAACTTTTGCTGCTTGCTAAGCTGCCATCTTGACTCCGCCCCTCCGAGTCATTTACTTTTTAAAAGTTTGTATCTTGAACTTTCTTGTCAATATAATAGTTTTTTATGGTAAGGTTCTTTTTTATTTAATTATTTTTTTAGACCCTTACTTTTTGTCTTGGAATCAATACTGTGTATTGGTTCTAAGGAAGAAGAGTGATATGGGCTAGGCAATGGGGATCAAGTGACTTGCCCAGGGTCACACAGCTAGGAAGTATCTGAGGCCAGATTTGAACCTAGGATCTCCTGTCTCTGGGCCTGGCTCTCAATCCACTGAGCTACCCAGTTGCCCCTTGGTGAGGTTCTTTGTTTGTTTTACTGTTCTTTTACCCTGTTTCCTGACTTTGGACTTGATGCTAGTTCTGGGTCCTTTGGTACTTCTGGAAGGAAGGTCTGGACTGATCTTGTTGCTCCTTTCTTAGGACATTGAATGTTGCATTTTTCCAGGATCTCGGTGACAGATTAGGGACCTGCAAGCTTTCAGTTCTCCTAAAGAGGTCTAAAGCAGGGTATAGGCTGATTGCTGCCTGCCTCTGGTCTGAGCTCTCTAAATTTCTGATTTAGGTTTAGATCTGAGGAGTAGTAGACTGATGGTGGGTTCAGACCCCACTGGAAAGCTCATTTGGTTCAGAAAGACAAAACCACATGCTTCCCTTTAGTCTTCAATCTCTGTTTAGCTTATACCTCTACAAACTAGGCCAGATGGTAGAAGTGAGGACCTGCTGTGTGCCTGGGGTGTAAGCAACATGGTTGCTCCTGGTAGCTTCTAAACACCCTCCTCTTTTGGAATACCATCCCTTGAACAAATCCCCTAATTAGTCTGTTCTGAATCTGTGACCCAGAACTGGGTATTGGGTAACAAAGCTGCTAGTTGGCACTTGTCTCTGTTGCAGTACCTTGGTATGGGTCTGGGGGTAGGTGCCCTGGTAGGGCCTTGAACCCTCTTTTTACACTGGTGCATAGCCCTAATGTCCACAGACATCCTTGGCTGTCTCCCTGGGCCAATCTGAATTCGACAAATTGATTCAATGTGACTTTCCCTATCAGGGTTTAGTCTAGTGTGTTTTCTAAGTCTTGTTAGAGATTTTTGGAAGAGAGTCTACCGCACCACTTCTTACCACTGCCATTTTGGATCCATCTTAGCTATTTTATTTAGCAGTGTTAGAGTGGATAGTGTAAGCCCTGGAAGTGAAGTGATTATCCTGTCATAGAAATAGCAAATAGCAGAACTCAGATGGGTCTTTTGATTCCTGTCCAGGACTTTTTTTTTTTTTTGAGGTTTCATTAGAGTTCCTGATGTTTAGGGATGATTAGGGTATAATATAAGTAACTTGAGCTATGGTTTCTGAATTTTCTGATTTGGAGATTATGATAAAGCCATAGTTTATAAAATATCTGATTTGTGGATTACATATCCACAATATATCCATATATCCACATAATGAATATGTAATCTGTGGGTCATTTCCTCTAAGTCTCCTTCCTTGTTAATGTGTACCTAATATGAATTATTTTTAACATTTGTTTGAACCTGCCTTTGCTGCCTTCATTCAGGAGTCCAAGGACTTTCTTGAAAGAACAGCTTGAAGTACCATAATCTCTCCTTACTTTCTCTTTTACATAAGACACTCCTTTCCACAAGTTTCTGCATTTTCATTGGCTGTGCCCTGAGTCTGGAATGATCTCCTTCCTCATTTCCATCTTCTAGCTTCCCTGGCTTCCTTCAGGTCTCACTTAAAATTGCATCTTCCGCAGAGTCCCCAACCCACCTTAATAGTGTCTCCCCTCTGAGATTATCCCCTATGAATGTGTGTGCATGTATGTTGTTTACACATAGTTGATTGCATTTTCTTTCTCCTTAAACCGTGAACTCCTTAAGGGTAGGTATTGTTTTTGCCTATCTTTGTATACCCAGTGCTTAGTCCAGCACTCAGCACACACTTGTTGACCTAACTCATCTTCTATTCCGCTCATATTGGTATGTCTAGAGCAACCCATTCTGTATCCATTTTGAAAGCAACTAAAAACTTTGTTATATTCACATGGTTATATGAAGGCACAAACTAAATATAATAGGTAGTTACAAGTTTCTAGAACCCAATTTACTTGATTTTAGTATTCATCTTACTGTGTTGCCTTGTTCTGGAATCTATCATGTTCCTGGTTTAAGGTAATCCTAGGAAGAATCCTTATTTTTTTGGTTATATACTGCTTCTTTTGTGGCTCTGTATATGAAGTTAGGCTTTTAATTAAATTTGACTGCTCCAAAGACCGCTTAGTATTATTTGCTAGAACTCAGAGTTTTTAGGTTTCTCTTGGAAGAACCAGAGAGGAGTTGCTTTTATTTACCTTTTAGCAATCTCCCCCCCCCCCCCAACTCTTTATTTAAGTATTGGTTCCAAAGCAGAACAGTAAAGGTTAGATGTTTGGGATTGTTACTTGCCCAGATTTACACAGCTAGAAAATGGCTGAGGTCACATCTGAGCCCAGGGCCTTCCATTTCTAAGCCTAGTTCTTAATCCACTGAGCCACTGAGTGGGTCCCCCTTTAGCAATCTTTAACAATTAAGGTGTAGTCATTTAACATAATATTGTCTTAGGACCTCACTATTCAAATTAGATTGAACTAATGATAAAAATATTATCTGATAACATACTATTCTTTGCTCTGTGACTTAATAAATGAAGCATCATATCTTCTCTCAGTCTTTTGGTTCCAGAGCCTGGACACATTACTGATATAGTAATTTCAATAGTTATTTCTTGGTGACATCGCTGCAGCCTAGCTTTGTAACTTGTTTTCAGTTATTGCATTCTCTGAAACAAAGCATCTTAAAACAGCAAAACTTAAGAGGATTTTGAAGCAGACACTTTAAGTGGTTTCTTCGAATTCCTTAGTCTTTCTACCTGTTCTCTCCCCCAATCATTTCTTCCTTACTCCTTTCTGGAGCCAAAGCATCTGAACTTATTTCAAAAAAAGAATTCCAGGCTCTGTCTGCCTGCCACAGCCAAAAATGGACAGTGGAGCTGCATGGCTATTCTCTACATTCTCCTTTGGCTTCTGGTTATTTCTCTTTGCATCAGTTCACATATTCCTGAGTTTCTTTGCCTTCTTCATGTTTGTCATTTCTTGTGGCATAGCCATATTTCATCATACTCCTCTGCCACAATAATGTAAAAGAAAACAGCATGGAAAGACTTAAATATCCTGAAGGGGCCAGATTTGAGTAAGCAAAATAGAGGAAGGATACATGTAACCAGTAAAACAGGTATTTAGCAAGCTCATGGTAGGTATAAGACACTGTACTAAATACTAGTGGAGAATAAAGAAAAGTATAAAATATGGTCCTTTCTGATCTTGATTTCCTCATTCCTGTCAGTGTCCTCCAAGAGCTTATAATTTATGATGAGATCCCAAAATAAAATGTTACCTAGTATTATAAGACACTTTATGATAAGTTTTGGATGAGTGAAACATATCAAGTATTTTAGCAGCTGACTCAGGAAAGATCACAGTAGTCTAGGTCTTCAGGGAAGGCTTTATGGGGAAAGAGGGACTTATGATTTTCTAGTTTGCCTTTTGTTTTCTTTTTTCTTTTTGAAGGGATAAACAGCTTTATTGGGCAGCACAGTAAGAAATAAAGTCAAGAGATATAAATGGCTGGGATGAGAATAACTCACCAAGAGATGAGGTTTCATAATGCCACCTACATTATTATATTCAAAGTGACTCCATTTCCCAGCAGGTAATGTGCTGAGTAGAATAGACTACTAAGTCTGCTGGGAAATGCACTAGCTTTACCCCACAAAATTCTCATTATCATAAAACTACTATGCCTAGACCAATTTCCATGGTAATGCCATATCCCCTTTGTCCCCTTTTCCCATCCAGTTTACAAAAGGAATTTTTTTTAAAAATCACATTTTCCACATCCTAAAATGGTCACCAGCATTTTGCTCCAAGGAAGCTTTAGCATTTGTTCATCTTCTAAAAGGATGATTAAATTAGAGAGGTAGAGAAGTAGACCTCCTTAGGCCAGTAGAGATCCTTTTCTTGCCAACTATTTTTGACAGATGGGGAAGTGAGGATATCCTGTAGGGCTCCAGTCTTATTCCTCCCCCAGCACAATAGGGCATCCAAGGCTTGACAGGAGAGCCGAGGTAGTATGAGGTAGGGCAGGTGGTTGGGGATTGGGGTTATGGGCTGAGGATGAGGTAGGTAGGTATAGAGGGCCCAGGATTCAGTCATTGTCAGAACTGGAGGAGGAGGAAAAGTGTTTGCCATGCTTGTGGCATTTATGCATTTTTTATTAGCATTCTTCATCTTCTTCCTCAGCATCTTATCCATCCCAACATCTGACCCCACTGTCTTACTGACTAAACTATTCATAGAATGCATATAGGGGCCTTGAGATGGGTAGCTGGGTGTCTTAGCTGCTCCCCAGGCCCTAAGCAGTGTGTAGAAGATGGCCTAGGAATCTCCACTGTGGGTGAAGAGGGTACCTGGAGGGAAGACAACATTGACTGATGTAGAGTAGATAAGGTTACTCAGCTGTTGGGTGGGGAATGTGTACTTCTCCCCCCAAAAAGGGCATTTCTGGCCGGTCCATATTAGGATTCCATATGCACAGCTGTTCTTTTTCCTCCACAGCAAATAAAGTTTTCCTAACACAACAGTTCTTTAAGAAAACTAGAGCTGAGCCTTTAAGGAAAGAGAGGAACTAGAGTCAGAAGAACAAAGAGGGCAAGGCAGCAGGGACAGAATGATCAAAAACCCGCGATATGAAAAAAAGTCAGAGGCATAGCATTAGTCTAGAAGGGGAAGGGCCCTGAAAGCCAACCAAGTAACTTCGATCAAATGCGGTAGGCAATTAGGGAACCATTATAGATTCTTAGGCATGAAAGTGACATGATTAAAGCTGCATTTTAAGATGATTATTCTAACAGTGATAATCAGGATGGGAAGAGGGGAGAGACCAGGGATCAAGAAACCAGCTGAGAAACTGTTGGAGTCACTGAGACTAGAAATCTGAGACCCTGAACTAAGGAAGTACCAGTAAGAATGAGAATGGTATAGAATCAGAAATATCCCAGAAGAGGAATGAACAATATTTAGTAACTCAGTCTGTTGTGTTAAGAAGAGGGAGGAGTCAGAAACAGCTCACAGGTTCTGGGCCCAGAAAAACAATTATCCTGTTGACCAAGAAAAGTTAATCAGAGAGGAATTTGGTTAAGAAGATGATAATGGGCTCTGGTTGTACATACTACATTAGAGATGATGGTGGGGCATAAGAGTAGAAATATCTAGCAAGGAAGAGCTATAGAACTGTCTTAATAGCTGTGGATGTCTTTCTGGCACTATACAAGAAAAGTGACTACATGATCAGTTCATACCCATTGATGCAGGTCTGTACCACCACCCAGCAGAATCAAAGGTCCAATCTAGCAGTACTTTTGTGATAGTGAAGAAATGGAAATAAAGATGCCCATAAATTAAGGATTGGTTAAATAAACTGTGATACGTCTATATAAAGAATATTCATATATTCAGTAGTGCTGGAGCAGCCAAATGGGTGGTGAACTTCAAAAAGGATAGTCAACACATCTTAAATAACAATGGTCAGTGAGCATAAAGACAGAGAAAATATTATTAGATTTGTCAAAGAGGTCATTGATAACCTTCAATAGGAACAGGAGAGACAGAATCTATAAGGCAGGGAATTTATATATATATATATATATATATATATACCTATAAATGTTATGAATTATTACGTTGGAATTAGTATTACATAAGGCACAGGATAGTTCAATTTTACTCAAGATTTAAATTTTATATTGATTGCAATAGGAATGACTTTTGTATTAAGAAATTGTTATATTGTAAAAATTTTGTTGGCACATAATCCTAACCCTCTTCCCACAACTCAGTCTTAGCATAAGATAGGAATTTAGATTAGCAAATAGACAGATTAGGATAAGATTTATTATTTTGGGAGGGGGGAGGTTAGATGGGAACAATAAGTAGCATAGATAGATTAGAATAGACATAGAAGATAAGTAACTGGCGTGGGCCAAGGTGGCACCATGTGAACAACAGGAAATGGAGGATTTGTGACAGAGGCTGGCACTAGAGAAAAGTGCCAGGCTGAAGAGTATATGAAAGTGATCACCTCACCGGGGGGGAGGGGCCCCAGGAGTGGTATCTAGAGGAGGAGAAGACTCTGACTTGGAGAACAGTGAGGGGTTCTCAGTCTTGAGAAGTGGAAGGGAGAAGGTGGGAAAAAGCCTTTCTCCTGAGGGTTACCCATTTTTCCTGCTGGTGACTGGAAATCTTTCCCCCCAACACTTCCCAATTGAAGGGACTTCTGAAGAGAAACCTGAGTAGACTTTACCTCAGCTCCTGTTGCCCAGGGGTGAGTCAACCTGACTTTCTCTCAGGGGGCTCAGGCTGCCAAGGCCTGAGTCCTCCCCCACCCCCCCAAAAAAAAAACTCGAGGAGGGAGGAGAAAGGGTTTCGATAGAGACAGCGACCTCCTTTTCCCACATTCTTTTTCCCACTCTTTCCTGCCTGTTGTTCATTTTGTATTACCTTATTGAGTTAACATTAAAAGTTATCTGTTCCCTAAGCTGAGTGTGAGTGAACAGATCAAGGGGAGACCTTTTGGTCTCGAATAGTGGGAGGGGGGAACAAGAGGGACAAGAGCAAATAGGGGAGAGCAGCTTTAGCTAAGGATGGAAGGCAGAAGGGGGAAAATCTTCAAACCCCCTCTCCACTCTCTGAGCCAACCCATTACATTTGCTGTTTCCCCTGAACTGCACTTTGAAAAGGGGGTTCTCCTCTCTTTCCCCCTCTCCATACCAAAAGTCCAAACTTCCCTCGGAGTACAAAACTTCCTTCCTTTTATATTTTTTTAAGACAGCAGGTAATTTATTAAAGAATGAGTGGCAAGGAATGGAGCAGGTACATGGGTTAAAAACTCATATTCCCTTATATAGTTCTCTTCCTCTTAAGGCAGGTAGGCAGTACAATGGATAAAGCCATGGGCCTATAGGCAGGGAGATCAGAGCTCAAATCCAGTCTCACACACTTTCTTACTAACTGTATAACCCTGGGAATACTACTTAACCTGTTTGCCTCAGTTTCCTCAACTGAAAAATGAGTATAATAACAATACCTACCTTGAAGAGTTATTGTGAAGATCAAATGAGGTAATATTTGTAAAGCACTTAACACAGGGCAGGCACATAGTAGGCACTATTCTTTTCTTACCTTTTCTTGTCTCAATTTCCACAACACTATAGTTGTATTCAATGTTATTCTCTGATTTTTCCCATCAAGACTTTTCTCAGTAATTATTGAGAGTATTAATCAAGGTATACCTCAGCCCATTCTAGTGTTTTCTTCCAACTAATTTCTTCATTCTTGCAGATTTAATTCGCACATCACTTCATGTTCTATCCCTCTTCCTGACTTTTGTCAGGTACTCACTCAAGGGTATCAGTTCTGTCAGCCACCCAGGTTCAGAATCTTGGAATCCTCTTTGATGTTTTGTCTCTCATGTCCAATAAGACTTGTTACTTCTTCTGATCTAGCATCTCTTGTATCTGTTTCTTGTTTCCACTCTCTTAGATGGTCAGCCTACCTTAAGTCTCTTACCACTTCAACCCATCCACCATTTTGTGACAACTAATTTAACATCTTAAAACTTCATAAAATAAGAATGTTGTATTAGGTGATCTCCACACTTCTGTGATTTCCTAACTCACATCATTCCCTCACTCAGAAGTATTTTAATGGCTTCTCATTTGGTCTACATGATGAAATCCAAACTCTTAACCTTGCATAATCAGTTCTCTACCTACCTTTCTAGACATTTTCCCCATTTTCCAAACGGATTCCCCACGTCTTGCATTTCTCCATCTCATATGCCTGTTCAACTTTTTCCTTTCATTTGATCCTCCTCCATCCCCTTCTCAATCATATCCATTTGTCAAGGTTGAATTCATGTTCTTCTGTGATGCCAACTACCTTGCAGTGATCATTTGCCAGAATTCCAAAAGCTTATAGTTCATATCCCCCATTTGTCCTTTAACCATGTGCTGCAATATATTTATGCCTTGTCTCCCCTAACAGATTATAAGTTGCCTGTGGACAGGGACTTTTTTTTTTTTATTTGTCACATCACCTCAGCCCTGTGATTTGTTCATAGAAGATACTCAGTAAACATTATTCATATATGATGTATTAGTTAATGTTTGACTGTACCACCATCCCACCCATTCTCTCATTAGTAAGTTCCAAAAGGCTTATCTGCCCAAACTATCATGAAGAATTCAGATAACCAATGATCTCCAATCTTTGTATTTTGCAGTGATGCAGAGAGTCGGAAATTGTGCAAGAAAATGAAAGTTGACCCAAGCACAAAAGACAAAAGAGTGGAATTATTTCACTACAAGTGAGTGTGAGGGGATGTGTAGCCCTTGTGATTTTTGAATAGCTATATAAGACCTTCATCATTACTAACAGTAAACCAACTAGAATGTTGTTATTTCAGATGCAGTTTTTAACTAGCTGACTGCCTGGGATAAAAAAGAATGAAGATGTGTGGCTCCTCTTGGCCATTCTTTAAGTCTCAACACTTTTTTCTTTCTCTGTTTGACAGGGATGGTGTGTTTCACACTGAATATAATCGTGCTGTGACATTTAAGGTAAACCAAATTCTTTGATTTTCAGTCAGGGTAGGAGTCTGAATTGCTGCTAAGTATTTGGCAGTTTTCTTGCTGAAAGGAAGCAGGGCAAATTCTACAAACAGTTGTTTTGAATCATATAAAAGGTCTTTCTTAGGCATCTTAGAATATCATATATGTGCATATATACACACATATAAATGCAGATATAGAATTATATACACTTTTTAAAAAAATTAGAATAACTAAGAATACAGAAAAATGGTGAATTAATCCTCAGTTCTATAGTGCAGTAGTGACATTATAGCAGTACTGTTACCCAGTGGATGGAGAGTTTTCTTTGTATCCTTGAAGGCTTCTCTTTTGTCCTGTATTCCTTCTCTTTTGTAATGACAACAGCAGCATACTTCAGGCCAGTGATCTTGAGAGCAGGTACAAACTGTGGTCAGGAGCTATAGATATGTTAACTGTTCTAATTTAGAAAAGCAATGGGATCTAATCCACACACCAATCCTGATCTTTTTGTTCGAGTATTTCTGTTCAACCCAATTCTAATTCGAACCCTTCTGCCTAGCCTTCATTTTTACCTTCTTTCCAAACTCTGTTCTCTTTTTCTCATTGTTATTGTTTGTGACCTAGACTAAGCTTCAGAGTCTCTTCTTAACTGAAGTGTTCTCATTTTCTAATATCTCTTAACTAGGCTGGGATCTTCTCTAATTCCATGACACCCAGAACCATTCTTTTATCTCATGGAAGAACCAGAGGATTTCCTGTTCAACCAATTCTGGTTAATTGCCCTAAATAAGCCATTTGGCACATGTGCCTGATTTGCAATTGCAGTGAGGACTGATGATTATCAGATTGTATATTCTCTCTTGCATCAGATGCTGAAACAATCAGGTAGACTATACTGGCTGATCGTGTGGAAAGATGAACCTCCTTCTTGAATCACACCCTTTGGCTGGGAGTTAGGAAGATTGCTCTTGGGCTGAAACTTCTAGGAAAATAAGGATTCTGAGAGAAAAGAAAAGACTACAAGTCTAGCATGGGGGGATGCCCTGTGTAAAAAGCCAGAGGCAGAAGATGGAAAACTCTAGAGAACAGCTAGTAGTTTTGTTTGATCAATGACACTCAGAATGCCTGCATGAAGGACCCATGAAGTAAAGATGGAAATAATAATCCTGGCCATATGGTGGATGGCTCTAAACAATATTCTGAGGAGTTGGGAGTTTGTCCTAGATGCAGAAGGAAATCACTTTTTTAAGCATGGGAAAGAATGGGGTAGACTCTGCCTTTGAAAGATGCATTAAAAGAGGGAGGAAATGATGGCAGAGAAACCAATTAGTGGCCACTCCATGAAATTGGTGATAAATAAAGTATAAAATTATTTGTAATTACATATTATAAATGGTTTATAATTAACATTAAATAACTTAAGAAGTTAGAATTAGGAGACAGCTAAGTGACTTGGTGGATAGAGAGCCAGGTCTAGAGATGGGAGGTCCTGGGCTCAAATCTGGCCTTAGATACTTCCT
The DNA here is from genome assembly GCF_027887165.1 of Monodelphis domestica. Classification (NCBI taxonomy): domain Eukaryota; kingdom Metazoa; phylum Chordata; class Mammalia; order Didelphimorphia; family Didelphidae; genus Monodelphis; species Monodelphis domestica. Next base: position 88,176,311 of record NC_077230.1, read on the forward strand.
AGCTGTGTGACCCTGGTCAAGTCACTTAACCCTGTTGCCTAGCTCTTACTGCTTTTCTCCCTTGGAATCAATACAGTCTATTGATTCTAAGATGGAAAGTAATGGTTTAAAAAAAAAAAAGAAGCTAGAATTAATACAACATGTGATGTGCTTTCTAAATCTCAAACACAACCGAAGAAAAAAGGAAAAGGACCTATATGTACAAAAACATTTATGGCTGCTCTTTTTGTAGCAGGAAATAATTGGAAAGATACCCTTCAACTGGGGAATGACTAAACAGTTTGCACATATGATAGTGATAGAATACTATTGTGCTATAAGAAAGGATGAGAAGGATGCTTTCAGAAAAAACCTGGAAAGACTTCCATGGCTTGATGCAAAGCAAAGTGAGTTGAACCAGGAGAACATTATACCCACTAACGGAAATATTGTTCAGTGATAAACTGTGAGAAACTTTACTACTCTGATCAATACAAAGATCCAAGATAATTTTGAAGAACTAATGATTAAAAATGCTATCTACCTCCAGAGAGGAATGAGTGTAAATTGAAGTATAATTTTCTGACTTTATTTTTCTTGCTTTTTTAATGACATGGCTAATATGGAAATGTTTTGCATGGTTTCACCCATATAATTGACATCATATTGCTTACCACTTTTTCAGTGGGTGGAAGAGGGGCTAGAGGTAGGGAGAGAATTTGGAACTCAAAAAAATTTTTTGAATGTCAAAAAAATATGATTTAAAGAAAAAAAAATTAACTGCAAAACACCAGCTTCACCATTTCTTTCCTATCTTACATCTTCCAGAGTGATTCACATTCAAATATTAGTACAGCAGAATTCTCCTTGGAACCCTGTTCAGACTGAAGTGTAAATTACAGTCTAGAACTAACCTAGTTCAAACTCTTTCCCTCTTTTGCCAAGTTTCTCATGACTTTGTTTTGCCTAGTGAAGGTGGAACTAATGAAGAAAATATGGATCTGTCTGCCTTCTGGCTCATAATCACCTAACTCTGGGACATATAGTTTGCCATGTTACTCTTCTCTTAGTTTCCCCTTCTCAGCTTTAAAAATTTCCATACAAGACAACTTAAGCAGCAGTTTTCAAACTTATTTTTCTAAACCAAGCTATATTTTAAGTGAGATTTTCATGAAAAAGCTGTTTTTCTTTTTTATGCTACATTTTAAAACTTTTTCATTTTTTAATTTGATGCATTTTATATTGGTAACAGATGTTTCCAAATACAATCTCACAATCTCCCCTACAGGGTATCTTAGCAAAATAAAGTTAGTTTATTGATTGTTAATAGAAAGGAGGAATTTGACAGTGTAGTACAGTAGCCTGACTGTTGCATCTGACCAAAGTTATGTTGATGTTGATTTGCATTGTCATAATCATTGTATAGATTGTTCTTTTGGTCCCACTTGCTTCAGTTAATATTTCTTCCTGCACGTCTTCCCATGTTTTCTGAATCTTCATCCTTTCATTCTATTTCATTCATATACACTAATTTGTTCAGCCCTTCACCAATCACTGGACATGTTATGTTTCAGATTTTTATTATCATGAAGGTTCTGATGATTATTTTTGTACATAGGGGTCTTAAATTATATAAGGGTCAGTAATATCTTTAGGATCTAGTGCCACTAATGTAGGACTTCTTAGCTTGGCATCCATGACTGATTTTTTAAAAATTGGTAACTGCATTTCAATATAATTGGTTTCCTTTGCAATCCTGTAAGGGTTACTCAATGGTAGAGTGCTGGGCCTGGAGTCAGGAAGACCTGAGTTCAAATCCAGCCTCTGACACGCACTGGCCATGTGACCCTGGGCAAGTCACTTAACCTTGTTTGCCTCAGTTCCTCATCAGTAAAATAAACTGGAGAAGGAAATGGCACACCACTCCAGTTTCTTTACCAGGAAAACCCTTCATGGGGTCATAAAGAGTAAAACCTAAATGAACAACAACAATAATTTGCAATCCTATGTATTTTATTTTATGCATTTAAATACATTTTTTCTGAGAAGTTGCATTGTCTGTCATGTGTATGACTTAATTAGATAGACTTTATGAACATCTGTCATAATCTTTGACTGGGTGATGATCTGGTTAAAATCTCCTGGCATTTACTCTGTGTACAATACAAGAACATATCTTGTATTACTGATATGTTCACAGGTTCTTTCTCCCTTTCTACTGTCCCAGAGACAAGCTTTTAAGAGCAGATAACAGTGAAGCCAAAGAGCAAAAACTGTACAGTGCAAGGTTGCATTGAATCCTTCTCTGGTAGCTCGGAGTCCAGACAACATGGATTCAAATATCATTTCTGCTGCTTACTGTCTGTTTGACTTGTGGCAAATCAGCTTCTTGGGTCTCAGTTTCCCCATCTGTAAAATGAAGGATTTGGTCTAATTACTCAAGAAGCCCCTTCCAGTTCTAATTCTGTGAACATAAAATTGTTACCATATTGTAAAGTCTTAACCATAGCCCACACTGTGAGCACCTGGGAAATTATTGTTTTTCCTTCTTTTTTCCCCATCTGAATTTACCTCACCTCTCACCAAGACACCCAGAAGATCATTCAACCTCATCTAAACATGAATTTGCCTTGAAATTCAAAAGAGTGTGTTTAATTTCTTCAGCTAAAAGATGCCAATTCCTTTAGCCACATGTGTTCCTAACTCATGGCTGTGAGGCAAGGCTACATTATTAGTAGGAGAAATATTCCCAGGAGCCAAATACTTGCTGGGATATTTCCTGGATGGCAAAAATGAGAAGGAACCCACAAGACCCTCATGACCTGTCTTTGGCCAAGGGTCTCCTACCCCATGATAAAAGGTTTGGTAACTGGCCAGGAAATAATCTTTTTGACTACGGTAGAAAGAAAGGTTGATTCTTCTCTTCTGATGCCAGCAGGTACTTCACAACTCTTCTTTTTTTGGCTGGATGAGGAAATTGAATGAATTAAGTCCTTCTAATTCTTGGCCCTCCTCCCAATTTTTCCATAACAGCTGTTTCCAGATAACAGATTTTCAAAATGAGACAAGTCTCCCTAAGGCCCTCTCCAGGAATTTACTAAGTGGATAAGAACTAAGAGTGTAATCCCATTTAAAGGATTCTCTCCTGTCATCCCCTTCTGCCCCAAGACTGTCATTCTGTTCACTGAAGCTTACTGAAAAGGTGTCCTTAGAAATAGAAGGCACTTGCTTGAGCAGATCAGGGAAAGCTGAGAATTGTATCTTGTTTAACACAGAGTTTGACATCTCTCCTCCTCTGGCTTTGAGGGATAGGGGCTGAGGTGACATTTAACACCTTTTTGTGTTTGCTGCTTCTGTCAGATCCTGCTTCCTATGCCTTCTTAAGGTTCTTCAAAGGAAAGGGAATGGCTATTTCTGGCTCTTTGTGCCATCAATGCTAGTGGACCAGTGCTGAAAGCAGACATACTGAGAGAATCCATAAGTAATTACTCTATTTGCAACTTCCTTTCTCCCCTTTTTGCTGTAGTCATTGGCTGACTGAGCTATCAACCAGCATCAAACATTTTTATTGATAGCTCATCCTATAAGCGACAATGGGTACAGAAACTCAGAGGATGTTTAAAACTAGCCTCCCTGTTCACTAGAGATTTAACACAAGATGGCCTTACTCAGTAATCTGATGATGCAACTTTTGAGTTGTTGCTTCAGAAATACTGGAGCGGTTGTGATCGATGTAGTCCTTATACAGTTGCTTCCTGTCTCCTTTATTATTACTTCATTAAGATACTTGATGGACACTAGGGGGAAAGTTGGAGAGGCTTCCACTGGGGGACTAGTGGTCCTTGAACCGTGTAATACTCCAGGGGGTCAACAGAAGGGAGTGATCATATCCCTTTCCTGCACACATCCTTCAGATGAACTAGAAAGTTAAGACAATTACTGAAATAATCTCCCAAATCCTTTTTTCATTAAGCATCCATCTTTGGAGTAGAGATTTTATTTGGAGTTGGAAGGGATCTTAAAGACCATCCAGTCCAACATTGCCAAATTTTTTATAAACAAATATAAACAGAATACTGAAGGCCTGAGAGATTAAGTGATTAAACAATTCTGTATTGCCGTAAACCTTTCTGCAGGTGTAAAGGTGTTAAGTACTGTAGAGAAAAAATGATGCAGACATAAACTCTTTCTTCAGGGAGTTCCCAGTTGGAGACAGTGATGCAGGCAGACATGGAGAGGAGAATATACATTAATTAACATGAGGCTAATATAAATACTAAACAGGTAACAATCTGTTAAGATTATATAATTATGTTATGTATAGGCAGTCTCAGTGACACAGTGAGTGGGAAGGAGTCATGGGACTTCGCTGTTTAGACAGGGTAGTGTGGGTGTAAGTTGTCATCTCTCTTCCAATTAGGGGAGGCATCTTTGAGGAGATGAGATTTTGTAATTGAGGCATAAATGTGTCTTTCTGGTTTGAACTGTCTAAACAATTGCCTTATTTGTGTAGACACAACCTACACATGGATCAGTTTGACCAGAGTTAGTGAAAGGCCTATTTAAGTTAGTGAAAGGCCTTTTTGAAAGTTGAGTGAGGGAAAGAAAGCAATGGATACTAGTTGGTCCTTCTTTTTTAACAGACAGACAACATTTGATCTTTGTTATGCAGTTGTGTTGGTCGTGAGACAGAACCATATAGGTGATAAGCTTTAGGAAACCCTGGCATGTACAAGGACAAGAGCCGGGCATCCTGGGTTTCTGTCACATCTCAGATAAAATGCTTTTTTTCTCTCTTCTTTCCTGTTTTAGTCCATCGTGGCCTTTCTGAAGGATCCTGAAGGGGCTCCACTTTGGGAAGAAGATCCTGAAGCAAAAGATGTTGTCCATGTTGACAGTGAAAAGGTATTTCAATTTCCCCAAACCAAATGAATTCTTATTTATGTTGGAATTTACTTCCATAATTGAGTCCAGACTGTTGCAAGTCACTCGAGAAGAAAATAAACGGGGCAAACTGAGAAAATTCAGAAAACTGAAACATAGCATTTCAGATTGCTTATGCTTTCCTTTCAGGGAGTCGGCTTCCTGGGTTCTGTTGTGGGAGGTGGGGGGGTATCTTTAGTACTTATTTCATTTTCTGAAATTTAAGTGATAGAGGGTAAATGACAGGCTGCCTGCCATCTCTGTCTTTCTAACTTGTTTGCAAATAATAGTAAGTTTATACAGATGAGTTGTAGATGAGGTCAATAAAACTATAAGTAATAAAGCTTCTAGGAACAGAGCTTCTTTTTGGCAAAGTTGGCCATCATTTTTTGTTTGTTTTTAAACTAAGCTCTACACATATCATTTGAAGCAATGTTGGCATGTATCATACAGTTAAGTTGGAATCTTTTTTTTTTTTTAATCAAATTACATGGGACTAAACCGTCTATGCTCACAGCTTCAATTTGGTGCCCAGTTGGAGATAAATGGTACTGTGCCTTAGCAAAATTGTGAAGCGGGTGTCTATCCAGCTCTGCTTCTGTGTATTTTCTACCTTTGATGGGAACTTTTCTCATATTTTATGACTCCAGTGTCCCCATTTCCTATCAAAATAGCACCATTGCACACTTATTTTATTGACTGGTTCACTCTTTAGAATGAATTAGTTCCTTTTCTTTGTGAGTTGCATCTCAGGTTATTTGCATTTTGAACCTTTAGTTATGAGATAAAAGACATTTTCATTGTTAAAGAAATTTCAAGCATCAGCAAGTAGCTAGAAAAACAATTTTGAGGTATAATATATATCCTGACATCACTTCAGCCCAATTCGACCCTTTATAGTGAGTGCCTCTGTGATAGAAGAGGTGTAAGGGAATGTCCTTATTCATTTCTGCTTCCTTGGCCCACTTAGCTGCTGGATACCTATTCTCAGAAATTGCTAGAGACAGAGGACTAAGGATATTGGTCTCTTTCAGGGTTTGGAGCTTTCCCTACAATGTTCAACCATCCCCATACCTGCTTTTCTCTCTTCTCTGTCTGGACATAAGTCATGGTCTTCCCAGCTATCCTTAACCTTAATCCCTTTGTCCCAACACTCTCAAATACCTATTTTGAAGCTTGAATTTAAAAAAAAAAGTTTTTCATTGTTTGTGTTGCTTTGATGATACTTTCTTCCAATGTTCTTTTTCTGATGTCCTAAGTTATGCCCTCTTCTTTCATAAAAGCAGTATTCTAAAGTGAATTTAGCCTTGGGGGAATGTGAGAGTCTCAACAGCTGGACAGTTAACTTCCAACTACTTGATTATGTCCAATGTTTCAGCCTTCAGAGATTTCCCCTTCTTGGGAACACACTTGTGGGTTCTCTTTCCTCATTGACAGATGGTGTAAATTTCAGAAATGTGACCTCATTTTCTTGTTGTTATCCTGAACACTGTTGGGGAGATATTTCTGATACCTAGAAAGGTCAAGTACATTGAAGGGCCCTCAGGACACTGGTTCTAGCTGAGAGATCACAGAGAAGTTGTCTAACTCCTCTGAGTCTGAAGTTTTCTCATCTACAAAATGAGACAAAAATGGAAGAATCTGAAATTTTGAATCTGTGTGGTGTACATCTCTAAACAAAGCATGACTCATGTCTTGATTGTCCTATGTTTTGGATCATCCACAGTGGTTCCCCGATCCTTTAGAAAAACTACTTGGGAGTTATCTGATATCCCAGAAATATGTATATAGTTGTGATCTTTCATGGAGATATAGGCTTATGCAAGAACCCATTCAGGTTTTATAGCATGGATGCTAACATGTTTTCACTTTGTATATATGTTAAAATAACTTGGGTAAGATTTTTTAAAGTTTCACTCTCCTTTTTATGAATACTGCTATACCTTGTTCTCCTATGTTTTTATTTACATACATTTTTTGTTTTTTCCTCTCAGGAATTCAGACGGATTGTGAAGAAGGATGACAAACCTCTTCTGATGATGTTCTATGCCCCTTGTGAGTCACCAGAGACCTGGTTTAGGGGTCTTGGTTGATCTTTGGTTCCTTTTCCCGCCTAAGAGCTGGGGGTGGGGAGTAGACTTTACTCAGATATTTGCCATTATCCCAGAGGATTAACTTTAGTATCTTGGTTCTCATTTCCCTATCTTCATTTGTCTTCATTTTTCCTTTTGGCTATTCCCCTCTTAATATACAGTTCTCCCTCCTGCAGAACCCAGAGCTCATTGTGTATTCTGTCTTCATTCTGCTCCCCCTCACCCTTTCCCCTTCACATCTGTAGCTTTTTCCTTTCCATATACCTGAGTTTCCCTTTAGTTCCAGATATTCTTTGCATGCCTGAAAATACACAGTTGTTCCCTACTTTTGTTTCCCTCATCATTGTCATTCTTTCCATTCAGAAACTCTGAAGCCACACATGAAAGTTTCTTCTTTCTGATGATCCTGCTTTTTTTCACATTCCAAAAGACTGTTTTTATTTTGGATCACTGCAATTAGTTACTTACTTGTGCTTGGGATGTAGGGTGGGTACTCTTGGATGCCTCGTTGTTTTGTTACTTAAATATGTCACTAAGTGACCAAGCAGAAAGTGGGAGCATGCCACGGGTGCCTTCCCTTCATCTGAAGTGGAATTCAGTGTGGTGGAGCGTAAAGAACATGGAGCTCAGGAGCAGCTGGGTGGCATAGTGGATAGAGAGTCAGGCCTGGAGATGGGAGGTCCTTAGTTCAAATCTGGCCTCAAATACTTCCTCACTGTGTGACCCTGGGCAAGTCACTTGAGTCCCATTGCCTAGCCCTTACCGCTCTTCTGCCTTGGAACCAATACACAGTATTGATTCTAAGATGGAAGGTAAGGGTTAAAAAAAAACAAACCAACTATGGGATTCTTAAGACCAGGCAGGAAACCAGGCCTGGCTCTGCCACTTTTCACCTGGGCAACCACAAGTCTTCTCCGCAGCCTCAGTTTCCTTTTCCATAAAGTGATTAGTTAATCCGTTCTAACCCTAACATCCTATGTAACTTGAGATTTTTAAAAAGATATCAAAAGGGTATGTGCATGTGTGTGTATGCATAAATATGGGGACACATATTTGAGAAGATGGGTGTGTTGGAGTGTTGGGATATGAATTGGAGCACATGAAGATTACCATTGCCCTATTTCTTTTCTATCCTTTAAAGACAGATTCTTCTCTGAAGCCTTATTGGAACAGAATTTGTCCTTCTACCTTGTTCATAGCCTTTATTCTTTGTGCACACAATTATTAATATCTCTCATGGACCCTTGAACCTTACTTTGTCTCTTGGAGCCTGGCTACTGTGACTGATTGGGGCCTGAGACTGCTCATGAAGACAGATTGGCTCCCAAGACCGTCTCTTGTTGCTGCCACCAGCCCCATCCTGCCCAATTTGTGGCTTTGGGCAAGCCTTTCTTCTTCTATGCTCTGACCTTATGCCTTATAGCTCCACAAGACTATCTCAGAGTTTCTATTTATTTTTTGGCTTTTTGTTTAGCTTGTATTGTATCATAAGTCACAGGATTTAGAACTCAAATGGATTCTGGAGATTATCTAGTCCAACACTTTCATTTTGTTGACAAGAAAAATGATGCCTGGAGACAATAAGTGACTTGCCCATGGTCACACAGAGTAAGTTAGCAGAACTGGCATTTGAACCTTTGATTCTAAATTCAATGCTCTTTCCACTCTACCACACTTCCCTAGAACTCTTCAGGGCTTTGGTCTTGGAACAACTAACAAATCTTCTCCATTCTGGCCTCTCTTTATTTCCTAAAGGATCCCTTTTCTGCTTTCTAAGCTAACTTAGTTTGGAAGACTTTATCAACTGCTATTTTTGAGAAGTAGTAAATATTCTTTGGATGATTTGCTGTGTTTTCTTTTTTAATATCCTTGATCTTCTAAGTTCTCTTCAACTTATTTCTCTCTCTGTCACAGATTACCTTCCTGAGAGCCCATCTGTCCATCTTCCTTCTCACTTGGTGGCAATGACTTCTCTTTATGTAATCCCTTTGGGTTGGTGATTCAGAGCCTGGGGTGCAGGTAGGGTATTCTGAGGAAGTAGCCAGAGATAATTTAGTGTAAGTTTGAACTGAATATGTCTTGTTCCCTAATGAGTGGATGTGTTCCTGGTACCTGATAGGGAGATTGGGAGGGAGGTAATAATGCTCTGAGATTTGTTAAATTGGGCTGATGCAGTCAGGATTACAGGCATGCTCTCTGGGAATCACCTCCTGAATTTTTCTGACAGGAGGATAGGTGAGATGGCAGAGGGTTCAGCCTTATGATAAGAGAGCAGATGCTATTCCTCTTTTCTCCCATCCTTATAAACCCACCCACAATCCCTTTAGGAGTGATTTTTAGCAGCTGTCATTTTGAGAGCCTGACACCAAAAACATTCTTTTATTCTTCTAGTGGGAGCCCAACTGCATCTCACCTTTATAGCCTCTATTCTCTTTCAATGGTGGGAAAAATCTGCTAGTAATCAAATAATGTCCCAGCAAGCCTCCCTAATCACCCACATTGTTTAAGTTATTCCTTCCACAGGTCTCCACTGTTCTTATTTCTAATACAGATAGGGAAGGGGTTAGGAAATTCTTTGAACCTCAGCCAAATAATCCCTTCTCAGGAGAGTTCACTGATATTCCAATGCACATTTCTCCAGGCTTATTCTCCTAGAGAATGTGAATCCAACTGAGCTCAGGGGATTTCCCCCCTTTTCATCTTTATGGATCTCTATGGTGGGGACAGTTCCCCAGATAATCCTAACATTCTTTTCCCTCACATTTTTCATCAACTGATGGATGAGTGAATAGATATCAATCAGCCAACAAGCATTTTTAAGACCTGAGTTTTTAGAGGTCTACTTTTCCCCACCTCTTGTGGAAAGAAGATGTTGCAACCTTTAAGCAAATGAGAATTATACCTTTGGTTCCACCTCTCCTAGTCTGTCTGGCTTTCCATGCCAGTTCAGGAAGTGGTAGAGAGAGAAGGAGGAGGGATGATCACATGAACCATATCGAGCATCATTCCTAGTAGGGAATTTTACGTGAAGAAATCCCTTATTACTTTAGAACAGTAGCTGCTTTGCACCTTAGAGAGAGGGGCTTTAGGGCACTGAGAACTTGAATGCCTTGCCTGGGGTTCCACAAAGTGCTACTTGAATCTAGATCTTTTCACTTTGAGCCCAGAATTGTCCACAATAGTGCTTAGCTTCTGAGTATTTGAGAATTTCCACCCTACTCTCTAGGATGTACTCCAGGAGGAGGAGATTGTCCCATTTTCCTTATCCCACTCACTTCCTGCTGAGACGTGTTAGCCTGAAGCAGGCCTTGGCAGCGCTGGCAGTGCTGACACACGGCCCCTTTGTCCCCCAGTAGTGCCTGGCAATGGGAATCTGCTGTTTGACACTTCGCATGGCTTCTTCTTCGGCTTCTGAAGCTATCAGACACTTCTCAAAACCTGTTTCAGCACAGCATCTGTTAAATTAGCAAGCAATATGGGCCTTTAGGAACTGCCTGTGTCTGCAAAGGGAACTGTCTCTTCTTCTGCATGATCATTGCAGAATACTTAATATGATTGAAGGACGGGGGAGTTTAAATGATTTCAAAATGACCTCTATGATTTTTACTATCTATGTGACGTCTGAGATGTGGGTGCTCTATCAATCTCCTGAGGCTGAGCTGAAATGAAGGTGGCACCTTTTCCACACTCCTGACAATACAGTATAACATTAAATAGACTTTTGAGTCCCAACTTCCCCAAAAGAAGAATCAGTTTCATGTATGACTTTGTCTGGCAAAGGACATCATAGAGCCCCAGAATACAACCATATAACAAAGCCCATTCCCTCTATAATAGGAGCTTATTAAAAAAATTCCCTCCATCTCCAGCAGGGTGTTTTGAAGTCAGTTTTTTAAATTATCCCTGCTAATAGTAGGGGACAATGGTCTGGGTAATCCTAATTTCTAGTATTCTCAAAATCATTCTATAAATTATTTTTCAACCATATTGGGAAAGAGTCATAGAGCTCATTTAGTCCAGCTTTCACAACTTTACAAAAGAGAGAAGAAAAGCCAAGGGACATAACCAAGGTCACATAGCAAACTAATTGTAGATCTATAATTCTCAGATTCTCTTAGTCTAAGAAACCAGGAATAAATTCTGGAATTGTGATACCCACTTCTATATTCTTTGCACCATGCTCTAAAGGCCAATTCCTTTGTGGACTCATTCTTTATTGTTATTTTAAAAAATTATTCCTGTTAATGATGGAGAGCAGTGGTAGAAATAATCCTAATATCTGTTGTTCTGGAATACACTGTTTGATTTTTAATGGCATGTTTTCCTTCCTAATGACATTGCATTTAAGCTTATAGTGATGTTAGTGTGTATTTACTGAGCTGGTCATTGGGCAGTGAATGGTCTGAACAGTTTAGGGAGCCTGGCACAGAATTAAAATCAGCCAATATAATTTAGTGTTTTAGTGAATTGTTTTCCAAACACACAAGACTGAGTTAATGAATATCAATTACACATATAGTTAGTAGCAAACAATTTAACATTTAACGTTTGTTTAATGAGTTCTATCAACCCAACAAGATTGTAAGTGACTTGAAGGCAAGGAATATGTCTTATGTTGTCTGATACCTTGACATAATGGAAAGAGCTGGCTTCATGGTCAGGAAGACTTTTTTTAAGTTTAAGGCCCACCTCTTTTTTTTTTTTAACCTTTCTCTTCTGTATCAATTCTAGTGAAGAAGAGCAATAAGAGCTAAGAACTGGGGTTAAGTGACTTGACCAGGGTCACATAGCTAGGAAGTATCTGAGGCAGATTTGAACTCAGGTCTTTCCAGCTCCAGGCCTGGCACTCTGTTTACTATGCTACCTACCTGTAAGGGCTACCTCTTGAGAAACATTAGCTGTGTGACCTTGGACAAGTCACTGAACCTCTCATTGCCCTTGGCAACTCTGAGACTATAAAATACAGAGAAGTTAATAATCTAGCTAGCATGGTTCTGGGTACATAGTAGAGACTGTGGATTCATTGTCTAGGGAGGGGGATAATAATTGCTTCACAGTGTTGCTGTGAGGTTCAAATAAGATAAAAATTATGAAGAACTGAGTCCCATACTGGCAGAGAATAGGAGCTTAATAAAAGAGTATTCCATCCATCTGCCCATTTAATGACTTGTGTGATCTTGAGCAAATTAATCTCTGGTTTTTGGTTTCCTTATTGATAAAATGGAGAGGGTTAAATTAGGTAACATATCTAAATATCTAATATTTAAATATTGTCTAAATATCTAAGCTCCCAAAACTGTAATCTTTTTTTTTTTTTTAAGAAAACCCTCACCTTCTGTCTTGGAGTCAATACTGTGTATTGGCTCCAAGGCAGAAGAGTGGTAAGGGCTAGGCAATGGGGGTCAAGTGACTTGCCCAGGGTCACACCACTAGGAAGTGTCTGAGGCCAGATTTGAACCTAGGACCTCCCGTCTCTAGGTCTGGCTCTCAATCCACTGAGCTACCCAGCTGCCCCCCAAAACTGTAATCTTATGATTACATAGGACAGGAAGAAAAGGTTGAAGATGATGACTCCACATCACAGATAATCATGCCTTACTTTTCTCTTGATTGTTATGCAGGGTGTGCCATGTGTAAGCGGATGATGCCATCTTTCCAGCAGGCAGCCACAGAACTAAAAGGCACCCACGTAAGTGACATGCTACTTGCTGGGCACCATGGGGACAAGTCTTTTCTGAAGACTAGTGTATCAACAGAAATGGTGGGAAGAGGCAAAAAATAGAAAATAGAAACATTGAAAGCTGCTATATCTGCTCACTGGAAGAGAATGTCCTATGTACACTTAGTGTAATACAGGGCAAAATGTGTTATATGATGTAAGAGGTCTCTCAGTTCTGCAAAGAAAAGGCATGCTGGGGAGTCAGCAGCAGGATGAAACCTGGAGTGGGATTGATAGTGTCCCCTACAAGCCAAAAATGGGTAACACATAAGCAAGTGGTAGGGAAAATTCAGATAGTACATAATCAGGTCAGGAGACCACCCAGCAGTAGGAATCCAGAAAGATAATGATGACATACAGTTGAGGAAGGAAAGCCAATCAAAAGACCATTCCAACATTTCAAGTAAGTGGTCAGAGAATTTAAGACAATAGAAGGGACAAGGTAACATCAGTCTAAGGTTAGGATCATGAAGACATCTGCATAAATATGATAGTTGAAATTGTAGGAATAAGTGAGATAATCAGGAGAAAGATGATAGAAAAGAGGAAGAGGGTCAAGATTAAAAACTTTGGGATACCTTCACCTTAATATTTAATATCCTTAGACTCAATAAAGAAGGAACTATCAAAGAAGTAGGAGTGAAAACAAAAAAATGTGGTATCTGAAGCTAAAGAAAGAGACAGTTTCCAGAAGGGAGGGAGTGGACAACAATGACATCTTTTCTGCATAGAGATCAATCAGAATGAGGACTAAGAAAAATCCATTAGATTTGAAAATTAGTTCGTTGTTGACTTTTTTTTTTAAACTCTTACCTTTCCTCTTTGGAGTCAATGCTGTGTATTGGCTCCAAGGTAGAAGAGTGGTAAGGGCTAGGCAATGGGGGTCAAGTGACTTGCCCAGGGTCACACAGCTGGGAAGTGTCTGAGGTCAGATTTGAACCTAGGACCTCCCGTCTCTAGGTCTGGCTCTCAATCCACTGAGCTACCCAGCTGCCCCCCGTTGTTGACTTTTAAGGAATTGCCTTAACCAAATGTTCCAAGGTAGAGTCTGAGAATTTTTAAGATTCACAGTAGAGAGGTGGCAGCAAAACAGATTGCAGAGGATTAAGGAGAAAATGGATAGAATGGAACTATCAATGATTGCTAGTCACTTTGACAAAAAGCCAATTAGGGGGCAGTCCCCTTGGCATAATAGTATACATACAAAATAAATGTGTTCAACCCCCACAGTTCAATTTCACTATAACTCAAAGTTTACTCTTAATCTTCTGGTGCAGCATGTGGTCTGTTCAGACCTTTTCATGGTACCTTCTCCAAACAGTTCACTTTATGGATTTGGAAAGGTAGCATGTTTTCTTATCCTAAAATTATTCCCAGAACATTGTATAATAGGATAATAATACATTCCCCCCTGAGTAGGATGGTGAAAAACACAGGGATCACTTAGGGATGCATGGCCGAGTTGTGAGGTATATGAATCAATTAGCAAGAGAAATCAAAAATATCAAAAAATCCAAATAAAAGAGAAAAAATAACTTCTGGATGAAATATAAGATATCAGTGTCTTATGTGTAAAAAGTCCAAGTAAAGAAAAATAAACCTATAACAGAAGTCCTTGAATCAGCACCCAATTAAAGTGGTTTATCTAATTATGCACTTACCCAATCAGTAGCCAGGACTACAGAAAGTTTGCCAGACTATGTAAGACAGAAAAGAGACTAGACTATGGGAGCCAGGAAGGCAGTCAAAGTGAGTTATTTGATAAAATGTGGGATTTGGGGAAGTCTTGCCTCTGACACATGTCAAAACAGCCACAACCTTGAACCCCAAACAAGTTTAAGTTCTCTTGTCTTGGTTCAAAATTTCATCAATCCCACTGGGAATGGTTGGTCTCTTTGACCTCATACTCTATTGGCACTATGCAGGTAACTGTGCTTCTTTGGCACTGTATAATGGCTCTTTTTGTATCCCCTTTTTTGGAATCAGAATCATTAAGCAAAGTCCCATAATTTTTTTTTTATAAGCCCTTACCTTCTGTCTTGTAGTCAATACTGTGTATTGGCTCCAAAGCAGAAGAGTGGTAAGGGCTTGGCAATGGGGGTCAAGTGACTTGCCCAGAGTCACACATCTGGGAAGTGTTTGAGGCCAGATTTGAACCTAGGACTTCCATCTCTAGGCTTGACTCTCAATCCACTGAGCTACCTAGCGCCCCCACCCCCAATTTTTTTTTAAAACAATCAGTGGCATCATTTTTATAGTCTAAAGCTTTTTTGGATATGCATTGACATTAGATTAATGGACATTTTAAATTTATATTACTGCAAAAAAGTTACTCAAAAAAGTTAAAGAAAATCTTCTTAATACTGATGACATGCTTCAAATACAAAAAGGAAAGAAAGAAAAAATAAAACTCAAATACTATATTGCACATGCAAGGAAAACAATAATAAAAATGTTTTAAAAATAAAAATATATATAGCTTGCAATCAATGACACACTGTGTCAGCCAAGAAGAGGTAGAATACAAAGCTTCCTCACCAAAAAATGAGATCCATTTCCTTTTTAACTTGACCATGATCCATGGTGTAAGTGCAAATGATTTTTTTTTTTACAAAGTAACAGATTTATAAAACAGTAGTAATGCAGGTAATGCACATTCAAGAAGTATCAAAATCCCCAAAGTTATAATAGCCCATTTAATGACAATAGCAAACGAACCCACTATCATTAGGATTCACATGAATCTGCTGTGTGAGTTAAAAAAAAAAAAACCTTAGAAGCTGATGGATACTTGTCGCAAGTTTTTCAGGTGTAGCAAATCTTTTGACCATGGCTGAGATATTTTTAACAAAGTCTATTACGGCTATCATTACAAAATGTGGCAGAGGAACCCCCCACCCCCCACCCCAAATACAAACCTCTGTACTACTGAGAAAAACCCTTTGGGTCTAAAACATCACCAAGAATCTAGATCATTCTGGTGGAAGGGTAGAGAAATCTAAAGAGTTATAAATGGTAGATTCCTCCCTCTTGGGTGCCATCCAGGGGTACCACAACCTAGGAACAACTTCCCAGCTCCTCTGATATGAGACTGTTATATGTCTCATCCATTACATTTTTATAAATGCAGATGTGGGGATTATAATTGCACTTCACTTCAGCTACTAAATGGACCCTTTACCTCTTTTACAAATAACTCAGAGGCAGGCAAGATGATCAATCAGAGCTGTTAAAAAAAAAAAACAACCAAGTTATCTAAAAATCAAGTCTGAAGACCCCTTAAAATCAATTTGAGATATCTAGCTAATTAAATTCTCCAAAGGTTGTTAACCAGGTTGACGGAGTGCATTTATCATCTATGTGACAATTTAACAAAGGCAAAATGGAAGACAAGGCTGTTTATTGGCTTTTACAATTATATTTTGTTCAGTACAGTCATAGGGGAAAGGTAACAGAATATATCTAATAGCTAAAGCACAGTACATTAAAGTGATTCAGTGTAACAGAATAGTATCAATAAGATTAATATATGAACTTAAAACAACAAAATTAAATCTTAAAACAAATAATCAGTAAAATACAATAACATACAGAGACTTTCATAAAATAATGGAGTCTGAAAAGATTTAAAAATTTCATCTCCTGACTTTTTAAAGTTCCTTCCCTATCCATTTAGGTTCCTTTTATCATACCTCTTGGATCTTCCATAGTGCGGAAGAATTCCTCACTGAACATAGTGTGGAGGGATCCCAAATTGGATGTATTTTAGAGACTGAGCAGGGCCAAAGCTTGTGTGTTTTAAAGAAGTGGCGGCAGCAACCAGCAACAGCAGCAGGAGCAGGAGCGAGCGGTATCAGGAAAATCAGGTGGATCAGGAGTGGATGGCTGGGACAACCCAGGAGGCTGCATTGGCAGCAGTAAGGCAGCAGTGAGGAACACTGGCTCAATCAGATGGGCTCAAGAAGCTGCTAATCTCTTCTGCCAAGAGTTCCTGGCTAAGTCACTCAAACTAAAGCAGCCAGGTGGGTGGGGTGGCCAGCAAAAAATGGGAAAGAAAAAAGAGCAGCAAGAATTTATGTAGGAATTGAGAATTCTTTCTCCAATTTCAGTGGTTGCCATCATTGTAAAATTAAAAATAATCTACAATAATTTCAAATATATTTTATGAAATTTATTAATGATCACTAGAAGTAACAAAATAAAAAGATGATAAAATAAAACTGCGTGCCCATCACTAATCTACCTGTTCTAAAACCCTTCTAAAAACCACAGTCGAGACAGGAAGGAAAAGAGAGTGAAACCAGGAACCCCACCAAATTCATCCCCTTTTGTATGTCAGCGTGTAATAACAGGAAGTCAGTGGACTCCTGGGAAATATATTTCAAAGGCACAAGATTTCCAATGACAAATTATTGATAGTTTTGATTTCTTTATCTGAAAATTGCCTATTTATGTCTCTTGCCCATTTATCAATTGGGGAAAGGCTTGATTTTTTTGAACCTTCCCCCATTTTTAAAAACCACTGTCCATGAATGGTTTCCTGACTTGTGTAAATTCATTTTTCAGTTTTTGATCCTTGCTGCTAGTCTACTTCTTATTACTTCTTGCCTCTATGTCTCTCCTAATTTTTAAACCATTACCCTGAATTCCTGACCTACTTTTTATGTTTGACCTTAGATATCAGTATGTATTCATTAAAATGTCTCCAAGTCCCAGATCCCTTAGCTCTTTTATGACAAGGTCTCGGTTTAGTCTGTTCTCATACCTGGTGATCATCTGGCCTTTTTTGCCTTACTTGGACCATTAGTTTTGATACCTTCTGGATAGTTGGTCTTATATTCAGTTTTGCTTTTCTGTAAATTTTCTGGAGCATATCATACTTCAAAGTGTCATTAATAAAGGGGAAGCTATGTGGCTCCTTAGATTGAGATCCAGGCTTAGAGATCGGAGGTCCTGGGTTCAAATCTAGCATCAGATACCCTGGCTAAGTCATTTAATCTACATTGCCTAGCCTTTACTGCTCTTCTGCTTTGGAATCAAAACACAGTATTGATTCTAAGATAGACAGTGTAAAGTGTGAAATTATGGCTGAGACTGAATGTATAATTAATTTAGGTCACCAAGGATTTTATTTATAAAATCCTAATGAAAAACCCAAATAATAAAATACCCAAGTCAGCTGCCAAATTTTATGGTGATTTAATTGATATAGTAGAGAAAATTAAGAAGAAGGGAGAAGGATTTCTCCCTCCCCCACCTGGCTGGTACCAGATGGGAAGATTAGAAGATCCAGAAAGTAAGGGTTTGGAGTATGAAGGAGGAAGGAATCAACCTGAACTCCAAAAGGGGCTCAGCTGTGATGCCTGAACCTGAATCAGGTCAAGGACAAAACTCACCACCAAAACCCAGACAATAACTGCCACCACTCCCAAGATGTCGAAATGCCTAGCACGCTGCCAGCCAGAGTCACCTCTCCAGGGAAAGAGAAAGAGGCAGGAAGTGATGTGCCTTATATGGAAATTTTTACATCACTTTTCTGCATCTCATCTGTACCAATGAGGACTTAGCTTTTTTTTTTTTTTTGCACGTCTGTTGAAGGCCATCTCCTCAGAGAATTAAATCTTGAGTTTGATGTAGACCTTCAAAATCTTGTTAAACTGAGTAGGGTGGAGAATGTAGAGCTTCCAAGACCTGATTCTGTTATTCCAAGTATCTCCATTGTTATTGATCAGGAAATAGCTAAATCAGATCTTCTAAAGAATGGTCTGATTAGGGTGGGATAGTTTTAAAATTCACAATGGTAACAGTTAACGAAAAAAATGTCATTAAGTTGAAACCAGAGTAGCCATCTCATTGTACTAATAATTGGATATTTAGGATCTATTAATCCTCTCCCCCCTTTCACTTTCACTTCCGTGTTCCTGCATTACCTATTGGCAAAAGCAATATTTAATAACCCCCTTTCCTCTGTAGAGTTTCCCTTGTTTTACTGATGATCTATGTTCCAGGGTATATCTGTTTCTCCTATTCCAGTGCTTCTGCAAAGTACTGATTGCACTATCAGAGTTTATTGCCTTTTTGTGGAATGCCCTTCCAGAGCATTTGCCCCTTCATCTCTAAGTGCCCCAAGACCCTGCTTCATTAATTTCTTTTGTATAGATCTTTTACCTGTGTACATTCCACTTCCAACAGAATTTGTTCAATACATGTCTGCCGGGTAAAGAATATGAAAATCTTCGAAAGTTCAAGCCTCTTGCCAGTTTAGAAACAAACGCTCTTGAAAAGAACTTGTTCAAATTTTCCTACTCTGCAGATTTCATCTTGTTTGAATATTTTTTTGTCTGGTTGGTTGGTTGCAGTATTTGATTATTTAAGGAGATTAATTAGATAATCCTTTTGATACTGCTGGTTTTGCAGACATAGTTAAAGGAGGACTTGTGAATCAGGAGCTGGAAAAAGTCATTTGTATGTTCTTCATTCTGGTCTCCTCATAGACATAAGATATTTTCTACTGCCTCTAGCATGTTTCTTACATACAAGTATGTGCCTGGTCATCTTAGTGGCATTTGAAAATGGATGTCAATTTGACAAATTTGCAAATCATGGTTGGGGGGGGCTATCTATCTTGCAAAATAGAAATATTTCCATATCCTAAAACTAGGTTTTAGCACCATTTTGTCAAGAGGATGGAAAAATGCAAAATTAGTCACTGGCTTGCATATAAACACTAAGCTACAGGATGGAAAAAGCATTCCAAATTTAGTCATTATATCCCCTAAGAATTAACAATAAACAGTCATACTGCTGTATTTGGGTAAGTGATTTTTGCCACAAAACACTCAATTATGATGCACATAATCTATGAAACTATGATATGCATAGTTTAAGAATTACCAGTTTTAGATAAATGTAAACTCTTAACTGTAACTAAAGTAAAGTCTTCCTACTCCATATAGACAGGTATTTTTCTAAGGTGTTTTTTTCTTATCCCCACTTTTCTCCTCTGCATGCTATCTCAGTGTTCTCTTCTACTCCCCAGCTTTAGCTTTGGCTTTTTACTATGGATATGCTCCTAAATATTTAACTCCAGGCCTCCATTTCCAGTCCCTACTGAAAATTTTCCCTTGGGTACCCCATGAGCCCCTTAGAATTTATCTTAGAGTATTAAAGCCTTTGCCATTGGCTGCCCCAGGCTGGTAAGAGCTTCTCGCCCAACTGCCCCAAGGCAGCTCCTTTGTCTTCATCCCTGTTTTGGTCAGCAACATCCCTGTTTTCTCAGGCTCTGGGTCATGAAATGTTGGAACTGTTTTCTTTCTTTCTCTTCTGCACTACTGTACCCTGTTAGTCACCCACTCTTTACAGACTTCCTTGGCAGTGACTCTCAGATCTGTACCTCTCTATTCTACTTTCACTATCCTTGCTTATTACCTTAGTTCTCAACTACTGTAACAGCCTTCTCTTGATCTCCTCGCTTCGGCTTCTCTCCAATCCATATTGCATGTAGCCTCCAGATTAATCTTTAGCCATGACATTGATTATTCCATTCTCTGGCACAAAACCTTTCAGTGGTTCTCCATTGCATACAGATTAGTGCCTAAACTTTTTCAGCCTGTCATTCAAGGCTTGTTTGTAAACTAATGTCCATTATTCTCTGGCATGTACTTTATGTGGCATGCAAAGTGAGCTACACTGCTTCCTGCACAACTTTCACTTTCTTGCTTCTATGTCTTTCCCTTTCTAGACAATGCCCTCCCCTACTCTTTCTACTAGTCAAAATCAGAACTATCACATTATCCATAGTTTTCCTTCCTTAATGAAGCCAGTGGTTGTTTCTTTCTTTTAAACATCGAGAGTGCTTTGCACTGATCTTATGGTATGACTATATTATGTCAGCTTCATACTGTAGATATTCATATCCTTGTCTCATCTTCCAGGGACCAAGCCTTGATTGTCTTTGCAGCTTCCCCAGTAGCACATAGTAGTTGCTCAGCAAATATTTATCAAATGAAAAATCATTCAGTTTGGAGAAATGCTCATGTCAAGTTAGGAAAGCAAGTGGAAAGGTTTGAACAGTCTTGAAGGATGTGAGATTTGGCAGATAAGAAAGAACATTCCAGGCATGGGAAGCCACACAAAAAAAGGCAAGAGGGCCCAAGGCATGTTTGGTGAATATAGAATTAAGAGCTAGAAAGTGCCCTAAAGATATCTAGTCCAAGAACTCCGTTTTGTGTGTATGTCACAGACAGCTCCTTTGACAGTCTGATGAAGCTCTTCTCAGGATGTTTGTAATTGCTAAAATAAAATCAGATTACAAAGGAAATCAGTTATATTGAACTACAGTTGTCAAAACATTTAAAAAAAACAATTCATGTAAACCTCCCTCCAAGCTAAGAACCCCTAACCTAGTCCACTCCTCTCATTTTATAGATGAAGGGATTATGAAAAATTGTGAGTTGCTCCAGTTCACGAGAAAGAAGTAAAATTAGAACATAAGCCCAGGTTCTCCCCATTCTATAACCAGTGTGGTTCCTACTATATATCATAGCTCTTTAAATGTATGGAATCTTAATGATTGGAAGTTATTTAAGAGTCTTATAGCTCTACAATACTCTCTGCACTATAGGAATTCTTAATCTAGAGTCTGGAACTTTTTTTTAAATCAATAGTTGTGTTCCAATATAATTGATTCCCTTTGCAATCCTATGTATTTTATGCATTTAAAAATTTTTCTGAGAAGGGAACTATAGGCCAATTGACCCCTGCTAGTGGGGTCCATGACAAAACAAAAAACAAAACAAAAATTCAGAACTCCTGCTCTAAAGTATCCCTGACATAGAATGAAAACAGTTTGTATGAGGAGGAAAGGTCATTTAGAATGCAACAGACACAGCCTACTTAGGTAAACTGAATCTCATGAATTAGTCCTTTAAAAAAATGAAAATAGGGGAAATGTTGCCCAAGGTACAGTCCAATAGGAACAAAGTTGAAGAGATGAGGTTAGAGGGAAGAGAAGGAAAGTAAAATAGAAAGAAGAATTAGATGAATTTGGAAAATATCACGAGACTTGCAAAAAGGCATGAATTAAAAGTAATAGCAGATTTCAGTTAACTAGACATGTGCTAGAATATGGAATATGGAGAAGCGCTGTCTTCACTTACTCAACTAAAAGACTGATTAACATAATAATGTAATATTTCAAAATTTAGAAGAGCAAACAAATAGGGATTCTATTCTGGATCTGCTTCTCGGCTTGTTGCTGGGGGTTGGTAGCCACTTCCTCCTGGAGTCTATAATAGAGGAGAGGAAAGCTGCCCCTATCCCCTCAATTTGAGGAGAGTGGATTTTGGAGGAATGATATATAAAATTTTACATATAGAGGAGCTAGTCTGAGCTGCATGGTAAACTCATGTATGAAATTCTGAAGGGAACAGAGAGAAACAGTTTCATTGAGATAGAAAAATAGGGAGATGTATAAGGAGACCAATATGAATACATAATGGTCTCACCAAACAATTTAATTTTGAGTTTTTGTTTGTTTTTTAAAGAGCTATACAGGAGAAATAAACCAGGGCAGAAAACACCATGAATAAAAAAGGGTGCAGGGTGTCAGGAGAACTAAAGCTCAGCATGAGTGGAAGCTGTTGAGGGGAGAGGGCAATTAAAAAGGAGCTATTATTTTGGTTATATTAGAAAGAAAGATCAAGGGGAAAATAGGACTATTTTTCAGGGTGATTTGGATGGGAATAATTAATAATAAAGGAAAGGAAGAACTGCTCAATACCTATTTTTTCCTGTTTTTTTTTTCCTGCCAAAATAAATGACTTTTTATTGAAAAAGCAAGAATTGCTTTTAGAGAATTGATGTCCAAGATAAGCAAGATGATAATAAAAGAAAACTTTAGGATCCAGCTAAGTAGCTCAGTGGATAGAGGGCTAGACTTGGAGTCAGAAAGACCTGAATTCACATCCAGCCTTAGACACTCACCTAGGGCAAGTCACTTAACATGTTTGCCTTAATCCATTGGAAAAGGAAATGGCAAACCTCTCTAGTATCTTTACCAAGAAAACCCAATCCACAGTATAGTCCACAGGTCAGGAAGAGTAGGACATGACTGAATAACAATTGGAAAGAGAACATCTGTAACATCCTATAATGAATTCATCTCCCCAAGACCCAGACGAACTATATCCTTGCATACTGATGGAGTTGACAGTTGTGATTACTGAGCCACAATCATTGTTATTTGAAAGACTACAAAGAATAGTATAAATACTGGAAGGTGGAGAATGGCAAATGCTGCCCAATCTTCAAAAAAAGGAAGAGGATAGAACCTCTTTCAGTGAGCTTGACTTCAGTTTATTGGAAATTTAAATTTAAAAGCTGGCAAGTAAACATTTAGGAAAAAAAATCCTGGTTTCGTAAAGAATTTATGACATTATTAGGTCAGTCTGATTAATAGCTTACTTTAAAAATACAACTTCATTAATGGGTTCTACAACATTGTACATAGAAAAAATAATACAAATTAATACAGATCCAACTGGGCAAAAAAAAGCTACAAAGTAATTAAAGATGCAACACCTTAATTTCCCCTGCATGAGAAGAAGATACATTGGAGCTGAAAGCTTTAGTCAGGCTTGATGCCTAGATACAGCATAAACATTTTTAAAATTTCTTTTCAGTTGAGTTTGTCAAAAATTCTAGGTTTATCCTTATTCTTATTATTTGTTCCGATTCTACCATTCCTTGTGTACTTCTTCTTCCTGGCGCTATTCATAATGAGAAAATAACTTTTTGGCCAGGGTTACTAGTAGTAAACTAATAGGTCAGAGCAGCTAGAAGCACAGTAGATACAGTGCCAGGCCTGAAGTCAGGAAGACCTGAGTTCAAATATGACCTCAAATACTTGCCAGCCTAATTCAAATCTAACCTTATCCATTTGCTAGCTGTGTAACCCTGGGCAAATCACTTAATCTTGTGTGTTTGTCTCTGTTCCCCTATATGTAAAAATGAGTTGGAGAAGGAAATGGCAAGCTACTCCAGTATCTTTGCCAAGAGAACCACAAATGAGGAAAGAGATGTATAGGGAGCCTCAATAAGTTCTGTATAATTTTAAAATTTCACGACTTAATTAAAAACACAGGTAACACCTTTGTCATATTTGCTGATGATACAAAGCTAGGAAAGATACATAGCTAACACAACAGATGATAAAGTTAGAATCCACAAAAAGACTTGGACAGGCTGGAACACTAAGCTGGATATAAAATGAAATTTAATGAGGATAAATGTAAAGTCTTACTCTAGGACTCAAGAAATCAGTTTCATTAGTACAAAGATATGGGAAGCATGGTTAAGCAGCAATGTCTAAAAAAGTTCAGGAGATATAAATAGATTTCAAGCTCAATATAAGCTAGCAGTATGCTGTGACAGCCAAAAAAGCTCATACAATCTTGGACTGCATTAAAAGAGAAAAAGCTTCCAGGAATACAGGGAATGATAGGTTCTCTGGGTGCTCTTCTGCTCTGACATCTGGGCTATTATTGTGTTCAGTTAAGAGAGGGCTTTGATAAGCTGGAGAACATCCTTCAGAAGGCATTCTGAATAATAAAGACTCTCAAATCTGCCCTAGATGAGCATCAGTTGAAAAAACTAGAAATATTGGACCTGGAGAAGGGAAGAGTTAGAGATGAAAGAGAAGGACATGATTAGCCTTCTCAAATACTAGAAAGTCTATCAGGGTAAAATGAAGTTAAATTTATTTGGGCTCCATTTAGCAGAACTAGGAACAATTGAGTGCAAGTTTCAAGGAGGCAAGTTTCAGCTCCATGTGAAGAAATTCTTTCTTAACAATTAGAACAATGCAAAAATTAAATGGGCTGCATCAGAAAGTAATGGGTTCCTCCTCACTGAAATTCCTCAAGCAGAGCTTTAAAAAAAGCAAAATGATCTGTCAGGTGTGCTCAAGTGGGAATTCTTTTAACTGTGGATTTGGACCGAATGACTCCTGAGATCTTTTCTGAAATTCTGTGTATGATGTAGAAAAGGAGAGAAGGGAAGAGAGATGGCCATCACCTGAAACAAAGTGACAGATTTTAGTTAGAATGTATTAACCCCGTTGGGGGCAGCTAAGTGGCACAGTGGATAGAGCATCAGACCTGAAGTCAGGACGGCTCATCTTCCTGAGTTCAAATCTGGCCTTAGACACTAGCCATGTGACCATAAGCAAGTCACTTCACCCTATTTGCTTCAGTTTCTTCATCTATAAAACGAGCTGAAGAAGGAAATGGCAAACTGCTACAATCTTTCTTCCAGGAATACCACAGATGGGGTCACAAAGACATGACTGAACAACAACAAAAAAAGCCTTGTTATTGTAAAAAGATGTTGGTTGTGGCATCATTATATAGATTTTGCCTGTGCTGAGGGATAAGACTAAAAAAATAGATTAGAGTCAATGGTATAAAGGGGCTTGAATTTCCCTATTCAAGCTTTTTTAGTTTAGAATTTCTCTTGTAGGACTTAGGGTTGATTTGTTTGTGGTTTTGTTTTAGTAAAATAGTGTTTTAGGAAGATGAATCTGATGTTCTGTAGGATGGTTTGAAATGGGGAGAAACTAGAGACAGGGAGACCAGGTAGACACAAAAAATGACTTCTAGACAGCTATCACTAGAACAGACTTCTGAACCATTACCAGGAAGAGCAGAATGACTTTGAGGGCTATAGAATTCCCTGATAAGTTATGTTACAAATTTGCCTGAACTTTTGATGGAGGTGGTCTGTAGTATGCCAAGGTAGATAGCAAAAAAGAAACATGTTTGAAAGTATTTTTGCCTAAAGAGGGAGAAGTCTATCATGAAGACTTAGATTCCCACTGGGATTCTGGGTCCATTTAACAGCTGTTGTCTTTGCTGAGTTATATATCACAGAGCATAGGAAATTCACATAGAGCTATTTAGATTTTTCCTCTCTACATCAAACTTCTTTGTCCCCTCTGCATGTTTCCACAACATCCCTTCAATATTCTATATTTCTACAATATTCCCACCCACATTACCATGAAGTTCTGCACCACTTCCACTCTTATAGCATCCCTCTTCTGTGACAGATATTTCTATTTTATAGCTTCACCATCTATCTTCCTTTATTAAAAATTAACATTAATATTCTTTCTGGGAGCTGGACCATGGATAGGAAGTCCCCTATTGTACAAAAAATGGAGGAGGAAGCCTGTATTTTGAGGAAACTCTAAATTCTGCTTGTTTTCTGACATTGGCAATAATTTTAGTATAAAAGTCTAATACTTTAGTGGACCAGTGATCTCATCTGAGGGTAATCCCTTTGGTACTGCAGATCTCAACCATTCTTTTCTGCTACTCATATCTCTTAGTAATGAAGCCTATAAATCCTTTACATCTAGAAGCTGTGGGTATCTGGCTTATTGGGACCTAAAACTTGGGCTGCAGCAGGTCATAAGTGCAGAACAGGGAACAGGTACTGAACTAAGACCCAGCAGAGTAAGGGGGTGCCAGCAATCCAGGCTAGGGATAAACAACAGTAGTATTGCTGTGGAGTACTCAGAAAAATGAGGTAAAAAACCATGGTCAGAGCCAGATGAACAAGCTAGTCAAATAGTCAGGAGATTGGCAGGCACCCATATTTAAGATTTAGCCAGAAGTCAATTGGTCAGAATAGAGCAGACCAGGAACAAATGGAGAAGCCACAATATCATGTCAGAAGCCAAAGTGAATTCAATAATTGGGGAAACAATCTGCCTCAGTTATCCTTCCTGCTCACACAGGAGCTAATCCATTACTATATTCAGTTTATTCTTGAATAGAAGAAGGCAAACATATTGTGGAACACAAGGGGCATGAGCATGGGCAGTTCTAATGTTTCTTTTTTTTTCAGAATCTCTCAGTGTCAACTCTTAGTATTATATACCCAAAGCCTTATCCTGTATGAGTTCCCTTATTTTTCCCACTATGCTCCTGGGATGCTCAGCATTCCCACATCTATCTAAGGAGCCTTTAGAAATGCTTCCTCCCATTTTTAAGGAGTTATTAGCCCCAGTTAAGAGGCTCTGGGACAAGATATGGGATGTATCAGGACAGAGGACAGACAAGTCCATTCCTTCCTTGTTCTCCAAGGTGCTGGCTGGGATGAATGTCTACTCCTCTGAATTTGAACACATCAAGGAAGAGTATGATGTCCGTGGCTACCCCACCATCTGCTATTTTGAGTAAGTCTCCAGCTTCCTAGTCTCAAGTGCCATTCCTCTTCCCCAGTGGTACTTATCCTCCTTATTCCCTTCTCCAACACTCCCTGGCCCAATTCTTGAGCTGAGCCCCTTTTTGTCTCTCCACATTCCACAGGAAAGGGAAGTTTCTGTTCCAGTATGAAAACTATAGGTCCACAGCCAAGGACATTGTGGAGTGGATGAAGAAGTAAGTCTTTGCACTTCAAAGAGTATATACGTTTGTTTGTTCTCAGAGGGATGGCATGTATTTAGTCCTGCCTAATAATGTTCATTTGCTTAGCAGGGACAGTAAGGGTTGGGGTGGGAAGTGGGTAATGGGGATTATGGTGAAGATCTGCCCTGAAATGTTTTCCCCAGATAAGGGTCCTGGTCAGTACTTGGCTTTCTAATTCATTTGGGTATAATAGGTAGCCTAAGGTTTTATTTGACTAAAGAATCCAGTAAGGTTCCAACTGTCATCATTGGTCTGTGACATACTTGAATGACACTATATTTATTTATTTCGGGAGATCTAAAAGGGAGTAAGGCAGTAGCCCAACTAACCTCTTCTTTTTCAAATAATACTTTATTTTTTTCTCCCAAATACACGTAAAAACAATTTTTTGCATTTTAAAAAATTTTCAGTAGAAGGAGAATTATTTGACTTATATGTTAGGAAGCTTAATCTGGTAGAAGAATGCAAGGTAGATTAGTCCAGAGGAGCTTGTTAGAATGCTGTTGCAGTAATCCGAGAAAGGGTTGAGGAGGGTTTATAGCTCTAAGTCTATATCCCTGATGATGGTAAGGAACAAATGAATACTAGAGATGTTGAAAAAGAAGAACTGATAGGAAATCAGTGAATGATTTGATTCAGGGAATGGTGGAAAGGGAAAGCTATCAGTATGAAGTCAGCAGAGTATCAGTGGCGATATGGACTTCAGTTTCAGTTCTTCTACTGCTCTTTCTTGGTCATGCTGTATCACCTCTGTTGAACTCAGCTGGATTAAATGACCTCCATTCCACTGAGCAGCTCCAGTGTGTGGTTGACCATTTCCTTCCCTACTCAACTAACACTAGTGGCTCCCTCTTGACTCCAGTATCATATGTAAGATACTCTGCAGGAAGAGTTTCTAAAACCCTTCTCAAGCCTGTCCTTTCCTCTCTAATCATTGAGCCACCTAGTTGCCCCTATTCTATATTCTTTAATAGTATCATTTTCAAAAACAGGATTATTGAACCAAATTGGCAAGAAGGATGCTAAGTTTGGTGCTGTTGAGTTTGTGGAGACTATAGATACATCTAAGAAGAAATGTCAGATGAGCAGTACAAAATGTTGGACTGGGTTTTAAGAGGTAGGTCAGGCTAGACATAAAAGTGAGAATGCCATCACCATAGAAATACTTGCCAAAGCTTTGAAAGAATATATGTTCTGTAAGGAACAGTGAACATTTCTCTACTGAAAACCAGAGCTGAGGACTGACCTTGGAAGCTACTCCTAGAGACTGGGTGTATGAAAAATGAAACTTTCAGGGAAGCAAGAAGAGAACCAACATATTGCAAAATTACAGAAGCCGAGGGAAGAGAAGTTAAAGATTGAAGGACTAGGCAGCAGCAAGATCTCTTTCAACTCTAAATCTTTGATTCTGTGTTCATGGTAAAGTCAAGGACTAGCTCAAAGGCGGAGGTATTGTCAATTAACTGGTAATTGATGAACTCTAAGAATGTAGTTTCAATGGAGTGATTAGATAGAAGCCAGATTGCAGAGACTCGTAGAAGGAATGGGTGGTGAGAAAATGAAAGCAGCAGATATGAGCCACTCATTCAAGAAGTTTGGCAGCAAAATGAAGGAAAGAACTGTGCCAATAACTGGAGCAGGGAACAAGGCCAAGTAAAGGGGGAGACCTGAACTTGTTTGAACTCAGAAGAAGTAGCTGGTGGAGAGAGATTGAAAATTTTGAAAAAATATGAACAATATTGGAAGATCCCTCAGGATTCAGAAAAGATTGTAATGTAGGGCATTAATAAGAAATTAACCTTAAAGAGCATCAATACTACCCCTTCCTCTGAGACTAGAGGAAAGGATAGACATAGAAACAAAGATATGTTGACGTATAGATAGTAGTTGAGAGAGCTGATGCCGTTTGTCATCAGTCACAGTTCACAATAATACTGAAGTCAAGATTTGAGAGTGGCAATGAAGTTTTGGTAGATTAAAGAATCCTAGGGTTTAGAATAATTGTTTTTTTTTGCATTTTTAAAAGTTAATTTTTTAAAAATTCTAAACTTAATCAACATCCCCAAAAATGAATATTTCTATATACAAAGCCAGAACATAGTATTGTTTACAAAATTGTGAATCTCTTTTCCAAGTGGTAACTTGCTTTTGGAAAAATATACACATACACACACACACATACATACATACATACATACATACATACATACATAATAAATTCAACACTGCTTTCAAAACCATCCTACTTAACTCTGGATCCTTCTGAATTTATGTTCTCTACATACTTTTAAAAAGTTATATTTAAAGAGAAATATTTCAATGACCCTCCTTTTTTTCTTTTCCTTTCAAATCGCCATCAATATTCCTTTCCCCAAACCTATGCCAATTGAAAACAGAAAGAAAAAAACTTATTAAGAATAACATAGCTATGCCATGACCATGTGATCCAAAAACATGTCTCTTTCTGCACCTTGAGTTCATCATGTCTCTGTCAGGAAGTTGATAACATGCACCATTGTAGGTCCTCTGGAGATGGAGTTGGCCGTCATTCTGCTTAGTGTTGCAACACAACAATATTCTGTTTTACTCATGTATTTATAAATAAATAATATTCATATTTATGAATTTTTTCTTTCAATCTTTCCCTTAGTATCAGGAAATTGTTTTGTGGTGTTTTTTTTTTGCAACCCTCCCCAGTTTTCTCCTTCTTAATGCCCCCATTTCCCAGTCCCTGCACCAAACACTTTGTGCGTGAATTGCTCAGTTTAGATAAAGCAAGGCTTATATGATGCCTATTCTTCTCCACCCCACTCCATGCTTGTGGGCACTATTTCTTAAGCACTTCAGTTATGAGAACTATCAAGTTCCTCCCTTTTATTCCAATCTACTCTCTATACTAATACATTTATTACTTTTACTTTCCCTTTTTTTCCCCTCTTAAAACCCTCAGACTAGTCTATCTCCAGATTTTTGTTTGTTTGGTTTTTAGAATTAATTCTAAGACAGAAGAGTAGCAAAGAGTAGGTATATAGGGTTAAGTGACTTGCCCAGGTTCTCATAGCTAAGAAGTGTCTAAGGCCAGATTTGAACGCAGGTTCTCCTGACTTCAGGCCTGGCTCTCTACTGTGCTAACTAGCTGCCCCAACCTCTGTTTTTCTTAATTAAATTCCTCAATACCCTTTGAAGTTGTTATAGAGACACATTTCTTTTCTTACATTAGAATGTTAGTTCTTCAGTCATCTTAGAGTTCTTTCCATTTGCACAAATGCAGTTTAAGATTCTCTGGAGTCTTATCACAGGTTGACTTTGAACCCAGCCTTTCTTGACTCTTTATTTACTGTGTCATTGTATCTCTAAGATTAAATAGTTAACATTGAATTAATAATATAGGACTTCCCAAAATAACTTAGTGTTTGTCCATAGTGTCATGCTGGGACTTTATGTGTTTCTAGAAAACTGGCTGGTCCAGGAAAAGATAGTCTCACTATCACAGTGGACTCTTAAGCTGCTTTGCATTAAATGAGAATTCTCATCTGGGAAATTTTTGTGTCAAAGGAGACAGAGGTAATGGGGGAGAGCATTGCAGTTATGGGGAATAAACTGGGCAAAGGTACAGATCTATAATAAACTGGGCAAAGGTACAGATCTATAAGATGGTGTGTCACAGAGTAGAAATACATAGCCCAGTTTATTTTGGCCTGGAGTATAGAGTACACCGCCCAACCTCCTACCCAGAAGTAAGACAGAGTAGTAGGTAGGTATCAGTGATGTACCAGCTGTTTTTAGTTTTTATTTACGTTCACTAAAGTGTTGATGGTTGCCCATGATTCCATCCTATGGGATTTTCTAGCCACAGGTCATTGTGGTTCATTTCCTTTACTTCCTGTTCTGACCAGAGCAATCTGTTCATTTGCATTTAAGTATGCAAAGAGTGAGGAAGAAGCAGAAAAAGCTGTTCTTTTCATGACTCCTCAAGTCTGTGGGATAAAATACCCACATATCAAGTCACCTGTTCCAGATGCCATGGGAAGAGGAAAGGGAGAGGTGGTATAACCTTCAGAAGATTGTGGGTGGCTCTGGGTAATTTTCTAAAAGCAGACATGGAGATTTCCCATATCTGTGTGCTTCTGTAATATTTCTGGAATGGATTTGTTGGTTGTGGCCACACTGACCCTTTCTTTCTTACTTGGTGGAGTACCATCTGTGGCAGTATGTGCTTGTGTGAGAATTATGTACCTCTACAGTCCCATACTAAAGAACTCAATCCTTGTTCTCTTATCTCTTTGTCTAACTTCTCTGCTAATTATCTGGATCAGGAATGTAGAGTTAAGTTTAAAGATGATAACACATTTTTGCCTAAACATAATTCTGAGTAAACTTTTTTTACTCTATTTTTATACTCACTAAAAGGAAAGTAGGAAAAGTAAGAGTTTGGGGTGGGGAGAGTGGAAGCCCCATTAAACTCTTTTTTTAAAAGTACTATTGTGTTTTTTTGTCCTGTAATATAAAAACTACTTCAGATAGTGATTTGGTTTGCAGGTACCACTGACTTCTTTAGAGCTGCATGAAACAGCTCTCCCTAGACCAAATAGAAAATTTAATTCCTCAAAGTGAGAGACTAGTCAGACCCAATTAAAATAGCAGCTTTCAGACCAAACAGTTTCTATAGGCACCTTGGTACCTTTTGGAAATGCTAATAGCATACACAGATTCTGCTTTGAGGGAAAACATATAAAACACTGTTTTAATAGAACTCAGTTTCAGAAACTTAGTCACTCTGACCTTCTGACCATTATAAATAGATTCATCCTCTGAACTCCATTGGTCCTTTGACTTCAGAAGTCACTTAAGATAGGAAGATAGCAAACTCCAGCAACCTTTGGTGCTTTGGGGAAGATTATCTGCTGAAAGGAATGCAGTTGCCAGTTTCTAGGCAACAAAAGGAAAAGGAAATCCTAGAAATAAAATTTTTAAAGGAAGACTGAAGAAATAGGAATAGATGACCAAGATGGCTTAGTGCCCCAACAGAATTGCTATTGTCAAAACAAAATTGGCAATATCTGGTTTTATGTCCCATTTCATTTGTATTTTCCTGTGTGTGCCGAAACTTTTTGAGTATGTTAGAAGTGCAGACTTCTCACAGTCCGGTAACACCGCACTGCAAGATAAATGACAACACAGTTAAACTAGGCAGGTGACCAGAATCAGCAAGCCTAGGGTCAAGCCTTTCATGAGTACAGGTGGCCAGAAGCAAGCTATAAATATGGAAACCAAAAGGTCAAGGCAAAAACTAGTGAGATTGTGATATCAGCTATCTGAAGCAAGCCCAGGAACCAAGTGCAAGTAGAAATTAGGAATGTTCATGATGTCCCTGGTGGGAATAAATCAGACATCTGGGGACCCAGAAGTCAGAACCTCGATGAAGACATTCAGGGCATCATTTGTCAGGACAAAGGTCTGAGCTTCAGGGGTGCAAAGGAAAGAATTGGCCCAAATCTACTGTGAAGATGGACAAAGGACCAGGATCCAGTGGTCAGGTAGAGTGAAATAGAGGTATCAAAAATTAGAATACAGGAAAGAACTTCATTCTGGAACAAAAATGACTTGCCCTCTGGCTACTTTTGTACTCTCTGCAACTCTAGGTACTTGCAAAAAATCATTGCAATTACCTAAGAATGCAGAAACAGTGTGACTGCAGACAGTTGGTGATTACCATAGAGACAGGACAATTAAAGCTACAGAACTATGCTTAAGTCTTCTGTGTGTCTCCCTTTTTAAAAATTACCTCTTTGTGTCATTTGTTTTAGCATCATATCTATTTCTGATTATATGTCTTACCCCCTTCCCTCTTCACTAAGCTATCCCTTGTTATAAAGATTTAAAAAGAGAGATGAAAAGAAGCAGGTCAGAGAGGAAGAAGTGAGAAAGAAATATATTAAGCATTTACTATGTGCCAGGCACTGTGCTAAGTGCTTTTCAAATAATTCATTTGATCCTCACAACATCTCTAAGATGAAAATACTAGGATTTTCTCCATTTTGCAGTTGAAGCTAGTTAAACTTTTGAAGCCAGATTTGAACTCAGGTTTTCCTGACTCCAAGCCTAGCACTCTATCTACTCAAATTGATCTTGTCTGACAATATATGCAATACTCCACATGCAGAATCGCCTTCCTCAAGTAAAGGGAAGGAAGTAAATTTTCTCAACTCTTTTCAGGGGTCACAGTTCATCAAATTATATAGCATTTGATTTCCCTTTTGTTGTTAGTTTTTCTGTTTACATCATTATAGTCACTGTGCACATTGTTTTTCTGGTTCTATCTTCTTAACTGCATCAGTTCCTACAAGTCTTCCTCTGCTGCATCTGTTGTATTCATCATTTCTTAGAGCTCAGGAACATATATAGAATTGGAGACTCAAAGCTGTCAGGGACCTTAGGGGTTTCTGGTCTAGGCCTGTTATTTTTGAGATTATGAAATGGGCCAAGCTAGATGAAATGACTTGTCCAACTTGTTCCCCTTCATTGTCCCTCCATTGCTTATAGAACAATCCCTTCCTTACTTGGGAGGTTTTTGCTTTAGTTCCCAGTTCTCTGCTGCCACCAAAATTGCTGTTGTTTGTTGTGGTTCAGATGGGCCCTTTCTGCCTATCTCTGATGCTTATTCTGCCTATGCCTGACAATGAGATCTGGCTTCAGAGAGTATCTCAGAGGAGAGGATCTTGCCAAGCCTGCTGTGGAAAATGGGGAGCATTCTGTTTTATTTTATTGACCATAGAATTCTGAAAATTCTCCTGGAATTTTGTTTTTGTTGCTGAAAACTTGTCCAAGCAGATAGCAACGGTTACATTTTGCATTTGTCAGCATAAGTGGGTTTTAAGCATTTAGCAAAATGGAGTTTAGGAAAATGAAGCTTGGGGCAGGGAAGCAACTGGGAATATGTGTCACCAGTGCAGGTATTTTAAGCTTCGGGGCCATCTTCCATCCAGGGACTTAAGAGTTTTTAGGTTTTGTCAGGGTAAGGAGTCCATATAAATCCCTCGTCATAGTGAAGATTCCCAAGCTTCCACACTCTCGTGGGCCTTTTCCTTTAGGATGACTGATCTTCACCCTGGGCAGAGAGCCATTTTCTCAGGCATCACCTCCATCTTAATCTTCTTACCCACTATGCCCTTGCCTGACCCAATCTTAACTTATCTCAGTTCATCTTTTCTATTCCTTCCTTCCTCAGCCCAGTGCAGTGAAATAAACACAGGAACCAGCTTGCACAATGACCTTTCCTTGCAACTTCACTAAAGTGAGAACACAAATAAGCCCCTAAACCCTTGAGAGGAGGCAGGGTTTGCTAAGCTGATTTAAGAGTCATAAAGAACAGAGGGAAAAGAGGGCTTTCTGCTTCTCTTTCTCTTCCCGTATGTTTCTCCTTGAGGGCAGTTTTTGTTTCTTTTCAGCATCACAGCCATTGCTTTCCTCATCCTACGACAACAGTCACTGAAGCACAATCACTTGAGATTAGTGAGATAGGGCTTGGGTCTTGGTCCTTATTGTGTTCTGGGGCTCGGCGATGGCATCCACTCAGCTCTACCTGTTTTTGGTCTTCCAGTCCACATCCACCACAGCCCCAGGTCCCCGAGGCTGCCTGGGCAGACGAGGGAAGCGTCGTGTATCACCTGACAGATGAAGACTTTGACAAGTTTATGAAGGAGCACTCTTCTGTCCTCATCATGTTCCATGCCCCATGTGAGTGGAATGCTTTTCTGCCCCCGACTCTTCACCCCTTCTCCCAGGACCACCTCTGGTGGAATCTAAACCTTGCCTCTCACGTTTTCAACCTTTCACTATAGTTGTCATACCAGAAGTCTGTAATTGTGCACCACACTATACCGAGTTCCTCTTGTCAAAGATAATTATACAACCATATTCTCACAGTAGAGGCTCAAAAAGAATTAGCTGACCTAGAAATTATGAGAGAGTTCTCCCTGTCCCTCTCCGTATTTGCTCAACATGTACTCTGGAAATGCAAAGTTATTTCATGCCAAACATTACAAAGAAGGGGAATACAATGCAAAAATAAATCATATAATGCAGTCCTATAGTTACTGGATAGCTTTGAATTGGCTTCAGAAACTTGCAAACTTATGTGAGCACTTCCAGGCCCCATATTGGTTCTAGGAACAGGAGCAGGGATTGGATAACAAGGTAGTACTCCATGGTACAATAGCTCCTGAAGAAAAACTCAAAGGAAAGGATAGCATTGGACCCATTTGGTGATCCCTCCCTAGTGCCATAGTGTGCTTTTTGGGCCACAGCTACATCAAGTAGTCTGAATGCCATCTTCTCTTCCCACCCCTAACCTCTCTCCCATGTCTCTATAAATAACCTGAACCAGCAAGTGAGGAATGAGAGAGAACAAAAGAGACTTTAATACATGAGAAATAGCTCCTGGGAAGTAGAGAGAGATCTCACACTGGCAGATAGCAGTGGGGAAGTGCCCCAGCTGGAGGTAACTTATGTAAGACTTAATGTCACAAACCCCAGAGCAGGTACCATATTTTCTTATCAGGGAGAAAGCCTCAGTTAGGAAATCACTGAAGATGTGGAAGACCAGATAATTAAATAGCATGACTTCTAAAATCCAGGATTAAACATTTGGCTTTGATGCTAGAAATTTCTGGAATCCTCTTCTTTCATCTTGGTAGAGAGGAGGAAAAAAAATTCTTACTATTATACATGATATAGATGATAGATTTAAAAAATTGACCAGGACAGTGGAGTCAGTGCCTGGTAGGTAAGGTTGGAGAGAAAAAAACAACAGAAAAAGCCTGGCATGGTAGGTATCCCATCAACCTCTTACTTCTTATTCAGGCAACTCTCTCTGGCATCCCCCAGAGCCAGCTCATTAGGACAGAGAGGCAGCATTACAGTCACCTCTCTGGCTAAAAAGTTCTCTCCAGGCCATTCTCAGAGTTGCTGATGGAAGCAAGTTTAGAAGCAATTTACTTCCCCATAGCTAGAGGAAAATGGTCCCTCCCTGCTCCTTTCCCTCCTCCCCTCTCCCACCCTGTCACCTACGCCAGCAGTAAAGACAGAGGACAGCAGGTCCTTGACTATTTCTAGCTTGGGAAGCTCTACAAGGCTTGTCTGCTTCAATCTGTCTCCCCACAATCCTGTTCCATCTCTGAAGAAAGTCTAACACTCAAGTAAAGGTCAGAAATCATAGAATTCTATTCTGCAGACAAACCTGCACATGCTTAAAACTAGCTGTGTTGTGTACATCTAACACTAGAGGGAAGGCAGGAATTTGGTGGCATATTTATCTGCATATACATAGGAGATCCTTTATGCAAAAAAAATCATAAAATGTTGTCCAGTTCTTGGTTCCAGGGCTACAGATTGGAAATAGTAAAGTTCATGCCCTCTTCTAAATATCATTGCCCTCATATTAACACTTCCAGTTGAGAAATAAGTATTTGCTATCATTGTTCCTTTGGCAGTCTTAGGCATTTGTATGACCCTGTGGGCAGCTGATATTTGCCCTTAAGGACAGGCAGCTTGACTCCCAGCTTTTTCTTCCCAGTGGCATTATCTCTTGTTGATTCCTAGAGGTGATTTAGGCAAAGAGGAATGGAGGTCATTTCTCTGATGTGATACATGAGTCAATCCTTTGGTTTCCCTCTAGGCCATTATTATCCATAGACATATTCAGCCCTTTGACTGTCCACCACCTCACACCTCCAGGGTGGATTCATTTGTCTTTGGTTGCCAGAGCAAAAGGGAGCAAGACTGATTATAGCAGAACTTTTATGCCTACCTGGAAAAGAGCTCATGTGGGTGGTCATGGCGCTCCCCTAATTAATCCTCTCCCTTATGCCTTCTTCATCAAGAAATATATCTAACAGGAAAGGGTAGAATGAACATGCTTGAGAAGAAAGGGGAAACCCAGCTAGGTAAGGAGAGAGCAAGATGACACCTAGCTACTTTAAAAGATTTTGATTCCTCAACTCAGAAAACCACATCCTGGGGTGCAAAGTTTATCATGAAGAACTACAGTCAGTAATCCTTGAAAAATCACAGCAAATAGGAGAAGTGCCAATAAACTAGAGAGGAACAAGTGTAGACCCCTAGACAGCAGTACACCTCCAGAACAGATTCTCAACCAGCATGTGAGCACTTGGGGAAGATGGGAATCTGAGATCAAATCAGGATCTCAAAAGAGCCTCATTACCCTCCATCCCCCTTTTGACTGAGAGAGCAGGGAAGTGTTGTAGATGTAATATATCTGGATTTTTGGTATTTGGTAGAAGGCCCCTAAATAAGTAGTTACACACATGGATACAGCCTTATGGAACCCATTGAAAAAGCTGAGCTAACAGATGCTGTGGCTCACTGGATTGATTCAGAACTGTTGAACTGCTTGTACTCAGTTGATCTTTGTGAACCTAAAACTTGGTCTCTCCAGGACTGTCCCAGCACACAGCTGTCCAACATTTTTATTGATGACTTGGAAGAAGACATAAAAGGCTTATCAAATTTGCAAATGACACAAAGCTGGTAGCAATAGCTCGTAAGATAGAATTAGTGTCCCTAGCATTCCTGACAGGCATAACTGATGGGGCAAAACTAACAAGATTAAATTGAAAAGGGATACAAATGAAGTCCTGCATTTAGCTTAAAAATACCAATTGACTCAAGGCAGGGGAGGCTTGTCATAACTGTGGGACATGTAAAAAGGTTTGCAGCTATTAACTAACTGCAAGCTAAGTGTGACATCACTTGGCACATGAGTGCCAAGAACAGCTAACACAATTCCTTTGGCTATATTAATGGAAATAGACTGATTAGATGGAGAGAGGTAATATTGTCCCACTGTGTCCAGCAATTTTTATTTTACATTTAAATTATTATATTCATATCTGAGGCCTACATTTTAAGAGGAACATTGACAAACTGAAGCGTGACCAGGACAGGAAGGAATCCATCAACCATATTAAGTCAGTGGAATAGTTAACAAACATTTATTAAAAGCTTACTGTATACTAGGCACTGTTTTTTTTTTTCTATTTGTCTTCTACTCTTTGTAACCCCATTTGGACTCTTCTTGGCAAAGATAGTGAAATGGTTTGCCGATTCCTTTTCCAGCTCATTTTACACATGAGGAACCTGAGGCAATTTGCATGAAAAGGACCTAAACCAGGGTCACACAGCCAGAAGTAAGGCCAGCTTTGAACTCAGAGAAATGAGTCTTCCTGACTCTTCATCTGGCACTCTATATCTACTGCACCATTTAGCTACCCCATGCTAAGGACATAGAGAAAACCTATAGGATGGTTCCTGCCCTTAAGGACTTCACATTTTAATGAGGGAGACAACCTGGATATAAATATATACAGTGTCATTGGATAGTATTCTCACTAGGAAAGCACCTCTTCAGAAAGTGGTTTTTGAGCTGAGACTTGGTGGAAACCAGGAGGTGGAGGTGGAGATGAAAAGAGAGAGCACTTGATGCATGGAGGGCAGTCAGTACAGAGGCTCAGAGCTGGGAGATGGGGTCTCACATGTGAGGAACCACAAGGAGACTAGTGTGACTAGGGCACAGTTTGTGGAGATGTGCAAAGTGTAAAGGCAACAAATAGTAAGGGGCCAGATTGTGAAGAGCTCTCAGATCAAGGCAGAGGATTTTATTATATTCAGTCATGAAAGCAATAAGGAATCACTAGAGTTGATTGAGGAGGAGGCTAACATGGCAAGACCTGTGCTTTAGAGAGATCACTTAGACCACTGTGTGGAAGATAGATTGGAGTCAGGAGAGCCTTGAGCCCAGCCAGAAAGCTCTTGTAATTAGTTCAGGCTTGCAGGAGACAGAGGTTATAAAGCTTGAAAGAGCAAGACTTGGTAACAGATTTGGATATGTGGGATGAGTGCACATGAGGAGTCAAGGATGACACTGAGGTTCTGAACCTGGTGAGCTGG
Source organism: Monodelphis domestica (assembly GCF_027887165.1). NCBI lineage: Eukaryota > Metazoa > Chordata > Mammalia > Didelphimorphia > Didelphidae > Monodelphis > Monodelphis domestica. The sequence continues at coordinate 88,215,466 of NC_077230.1, forward strand.
GGTGACTGGGAAATTGATGGGGTCCTCAATAGTAATAGGGAAGACTAGAAGGGGGAAAGGTTGGAGAGCAAAGATGATGAGCCCTATTTTGGAAATATTGAGTTAGTGAGACTTTAGGACCAGATATATAGATGTGGAAATCATCTTCATAGACATGATCATTGAACCCCTGGGAACTAATGAGATCACTGGGCAGATAGTATAGAGAGACAAAAGAAGAGGGCCTAGGACATAATCTTAAGCAACTCCCAGTCAGAGAGCCCAATCTGGATAAAATTCAAGTACTAAGAACAATGTCCTAAGAAAGTAACTGGAAGAAGAGGGTGATCTACAATATCAGTGGCTGCAGAGACTCCCCTCAAAGGTGAGGACTAAGAAAAGTTTTGGCAGTTGCCAAGAGATCCTAGGTAACTTTGGAGAGAGCCGTTTCAGCTGAATGCTGAAGTCAAAAGCCAGACCTCAGAGTTTCAAATAGAGGAGGAAGTGGTGGTGCCAGTGAACCGTTTTCTCAAGGAGTTTATCTAAGAGAGAAGAGATGTAGGACGGTGGCTATTGGGGATGATAGAATCAATTGAGTTTTAGGCTTTGTTTTGTTTTGTTTTGTTTTTGAAGACGGAGGTGACAAGGGCATGTCTGTAGATAACAGCGAAACCAGTAGGCAGCAAGAGATTAAGATTAATGATGAAGTGAGGATAATCGAGAGGACAGTCTGCTAAAGATGATGAGATAGAATGAGATCAAAGTTATATGCAGAAGTTTATCTATCATGGAGAAGAACTGCTTTTCATTTTAGAGAACTAGTGAAAGGAACTATTTAGCCTGAAAGAGGACTATCAGAGCCCTGTTAGGGCTATGATTGCTATCTTCAAATATTTCAAGGGTCTTCATGTGAAGGTGAGGGTAGACTTTTGTTATGAATAATTACCCGAGGGGAAAACTAAGAAAAATGAGTGGCAATTATAAGAAGGTTGTTTCCTTTTGACAGAAGAGAACTTTGTAACCATCCTCAGAACCAAAGAATGAGAGTTGGGAGGGACTTTAGCTGTCATTCTGGTCAATGCTCACTTGATCAGGAATCCTCTTTTTAAAATCTCCAAGAAGTGATCATCAAGGCATCCAGGTGACAAAGAATATGCCACCTGCTATGAAAGCTCATTCCACTTCTGAATATCTCTGATTCTTAGGAAGTTTTTCTTTACATCAAGTCAAAATTTGCTTTTCTGCAATTTCTTCCTGTTGTCCATAATTCTTTACCCTGGGGCTAAACAAGGCAAAATTAATCTTTCTTCCACAATAAAGCCCTATAAATGCTTAAAGACAGCTCTTATGTCCTCCCTTGTCTCCCTTAAGTCTTTTACATGTATTTCTTTAAAAAATTCATCTTACTAGATTTGTTTCATCATTTTAGGCTGTCAGAATCTTTTTGGATTTTGATTATGCCATTTAAGGTGTCAGCTATCCCTCCCAGGATCATAACATCTACAAATTTGATAAACATTCTACCTGTCCCTTCATCCAAGTCATTGATAGATATATTGAGTAAAACAGAGCCAAGATTATATTTCTAGGACATTTCAAGGGAAACTTCCCTCTAGCCTGACATTGATCCAGTAGATATTCTCTTTTGGGCCTTACCCAACTAATTTAAAATCCACCTAATTGTATTCTCATCTCTTACACATCTCTCCCTCCACCTTCTCCACAAAGATAGAATGAGAAACTTTTAAGAAGTTCACTGATGGGGGCAGCTGGGTAGCTCAGTGGATTGAGAGCCAGGCCTAGAGATGAGAGGTCCTGGGTTCAAATCTGGCCTCAGACACTTCCCAGCTGTGTGACCCTGGGCAAGTCACTTAACCCCCATTGCCTAGCCCTTACCACTCTTCTGCCTTGGAGCCAATACACAGTATTGATTCCAAGATGGAACATAAGGGTTTAAAAAAAAAAAGTTCACTGACATCTGAATAAACATTTTCCATAGCAATCCCCTGGTCTACCAGGATAGTCAGTCTACCCGAAAAGAAAAGAGATTAGTCTGGACTGACCTGTTATTGGTGAAGCCATCCTGACTTTTAGTAATCGCTTTCCATTCTAAGTTCCCACAAGTCATTCCTTTAAATGTGTTCTTAACTTTTCCAGGAATCAAAATTAATCCTGTATGATTCAAAGGATCTATTCTCAGGGCAGTTAGGTGGCTCAGTAGATAGGCAGCCAGCCCTGAAGAGGGGAGGTCCTGGGTTCAAATGTGACCTCAGATACTTCCCAGCTATGTGCCTTGAGCAAGTTACTCACGACCTCCCCACTCCCCACTGCCTTACTGCTCTTCTGCCTTGAAACCAATACCTACTATTGATTCTAAGATGGAAGGTAAGGGTTAAAAAAAAAAGAAAGAAAGAATCTGTTCTCTTCCTTTTCTTGAAAATCAGAAGAAAATTTTTCTGGCTCAGATCCTGTAGCATCTCTCTTTTCTCTCTGAAAGATCACATCAGCCCAGCGGTCACATCTGCCCCCATTCTTACAGGGCCCTGAGATATAGTTGTCCGAGGATTATAATTCTCTGGAGACTATATATTAATTTATGATTATTTATTAGATAGTCAGAGTTGGAGTTGAGGAGAAAAAAAAGCACCCAGTCAAATGGCTTTCCTGTGTTTCTGTTTGTTAGCTGAGAGAGGCTATGCCAGGAAAGTCAAAAGGGCTGTGCCTAATTCTTAGCCAAATACCACACAGGAGCTGCCCCACCAGGAAAGTCTCCAGACCAAGTCAGCCAAGTACTGAAAAGCCAAAAAAAGGACTTTTTGGTTCCTCAGTTCCTTCTCTTATAAGGCTGGTCCTCTGGGTCTCCCTGGTTGGACAGACTTGACCTCAGGGCAGGTTAGAGGCCAGTCTTCCAGACACCAGGAGTCAGGGGAGACCAGAGGCAAGCCCCTTCTGAGACACCAGGGAGCCAAGAGGCCTCTGGCATCCTCCCATGGTACACATGCACACCTAATTAAAAGATGGGGCCATTTCAAAACTCTTCTTTCTAAAAGGAAAAAAGGGAGGTACAGTTTATGTTAATTGACATACCTGATGGTATAAACAATGAAAGCAGCTAAATGCTCTTCCACCATCTCCTCACTTACCTTGGGTTTCATGACCTTGCTAGCCATTTTTGTTCTGTCTTGCTCATTCCAGTTCACCTTGGTAGCAAAAAATAGAAGCCAATTAAGAGCCAAATAGTCCGTTATCATCCTATCAATGCCAAGCAATGATCCTATCCTTTGATCATGCTTTAACCTTGAACATAGATAAAAAATGTAATTTTGTTGTCCTTATTATTTATTGCTTATGTCCCCCTTTGCTTCTTTCCATGTATTGGGCTGTCACTTTTCTTGCTTAATAAAAAGCCTCTCTTTCACCCTCAGAACACCTGTAGTGCACTGACAAGTCTTCCTTCTGCTTCCATCTCCCTAGTATTCCTACTCCTTGCCTTAACACACCGTAAGGTAATTATCCTGCCACTTCCAGGTAGACTCTCTCCTTGGGTTGAGCCAAATGAAATAGGATATCTAGCCGAAGAAGCTTCGAGAAAAACCTTTTCAATTTAAAACAAAGCCTTACTTGTCTCAAGGGGAGAATGGAATCCAGAAGTCTTAGAGAGTATGATTAGTACTACATTCAGTTGGCATTTTACATACATCTAGGAGAAATGCATGGGATTTTAAAATTTAGATCCGGAAAGGACCTTGGAAGTCATCTAATCCAATTCCATTTATATGTATTTATATATATAATTTATAAATATATCTGTAATTCCATATATGGAAGGGAGCTGGAGGGTCAGAGTTACAAGTCACATATGTAGTAGGTAACCTGGCTAGGAGTTGGACTGTAGGACATTTCTTGGCCTCCTTCTTCTCTTCTCTTTTTAAATAGACACTTAAGTGTTTGAGCTCTTGCTTTCTCTCCCTCTCCCTCTTCTCTTCTTTTCTTCCTCTCCTTCTCCTCTAGCCCACCTGGTCATGTTTTTGCCAGACTGTTATTCTTTTGTATTTTTGCTTAGTCACATACTCTTGCTACTTCCATCTTCCATATATGGGGTTTTTTCCTATTTTGATTTAAACTTTTAGTATAACCAGACAATGTTTTTGGTTTCAGTCATTTCTGCAATAATTACTAAGCAGAACTAAAATAGCATATTCTTTTTTCATTAATTTTTTCAATTACATGTAGAAACAATTTTTGACAATTGTTTTCTGACATGATTCAGATTCTCTCCTTCCTTCCCTCCCTCCCTCTCCTCCCCAAGGCAGTAAATAGTCTGATATAGATTATACCACTGCTTTCATGTGATACATATTTCCACATGCAGATGTTTTTGTACACAGAATCCTATTAATCCTTTCTCTACCCTCTATGAAATCTGCTTTCCCATAATCTAGAATTCACAGTGGACAATGTCATATATTCTCCTAGCCTGTTCACAAACTCTGTGATGGAACCTATCATTTCTAACTATCAGTTTTTCCTTATTGGCCAGAATCTAGTGCAGAATTGCAGATCCTTTTGTCATTTCTTCATCTTTGAAGAGTGAAATTAAATTATTTTTAAAAAACCCAAACCCTTACTTTCTGCTTGGCAAAAGACAGAAGGGCAGGGGTTTTATAATTGTAAAGTGACTTCTCCAGGGTAACAGAGCTAAGAAGCGTCTGTGGTCTGATTCGAACCCAGGTCCTCCCGACTCAAGGTCTGGTGCTCTGTCTACTGAGCCACCTAGCTGCCTTAAATTAAATTAACTGTTAAAGGCAGGTTTTTATCAGCTTTTTTTTTTTAAAGTGAAGAATCCAAGCAGATGTCCATGCCAGGTCTTACCACCCATTTCATTCTTTTGGCCACATTGTACCACAAGACTGCTTATGTATCTTCTTCCTTCAGGCCTCTTCCAACTGCCCTCCGCTCTACTTCCACTTTTTTTGTAAATAGATTTCCTTCCAGTAGTATCTGGATATGCATTGCTGCACTATCACCCTTTTAATCTCATCTGTTCTTTTTAAATGTCATATGCTTCCATAGTCATTCCATTCATAGATCACATCCCACCAGGTCCCAGTGATACCTCTGAGATCAAATATTGTATTATATTAAGAGCTCTAGTTATTGCTGTCCCCAAGTGACAAGGGGCTCTGCCTCTTTTTAGGTGGTGGGTGATGCCCACTCAAAGCTTTCTAGCAGTGATGAGATTACTATTGCTTTGTCGGATATTGTAGGAGGAATCGCTGTACTGGGTGGGAGGGTTAACTACTTGATTTCTAAGAAACTGTCTAAGTCTTATATATTATACACAGACAGACATGGAACATTTGATGTTAGATAGGTAAGGGGAAAGAGAAGAGAGCAATAATTTATATACTAACTACTATATATGCCAGGCTCTGTGCTAAGTGCTTTATAAGTATTATCATATTTGATCTTCCCAACAAGCCTAGGAATTAGGTGCCATTGGTATCCTCATTTCACAGTTAAGAAAGCTGAGGCAACAAAGGTTATGTGACTTGCCCAAAGTCACACAGCTGAGTGTCTGAGGCCAGATTTGAACATGGGTCTTCCTGACTCCAGACTCACCTATCTACTGCCCTGCTAACCGCATCTCTTAGAAAAGTACAAACCCTGTTTTTGAGGGGGGCCCGTTCTGAGGCAGGCTTATGCAGGCATAAAGTTGAACAAATTCAGTCCTCAGTATTTCAGAAGATCCATTACTTCAGTGATGTGGGATCCTCCTCTGCTCAGCACACAACTTCTCTTTGCTTTAGTGGACAATTTCATGTTAGTTGGGCCAAAAAAAGGAATTACGTGGTCACTGGCTTTTCTTAATTTGGCTAGGCTGATCCCAGAGTGACAAACACATAGTCAATTGCAGGACTTCTTTTCACAGGCTTTTCAGCTTATTTGGATTCGCTGAATGTTTTGTTTGGTTGACAAATTCTTTGAGAACTTAAGGTCACTCGACCTTTCAGCGAGCCAGTGGAAAAGGACAAATATGTAAATTCAGGAAATAAGTTTGCCAGCAGATGTGTTCATGTACTGCATGGTGGGGAGATAGTGGTGTTGGGTATCGAGGGAATTCCTCCCAAGTGTATAGCTGCCAAGCATCCTCGGGAGAAATTCCAGTTTGCTGCTCTTCCTGGCTGAATCAGACTAAAATCTAAGTTCTTTTTTCCACCCATTTCAGTCAGTACCTACTTCTGCCCCTCTCTATTTGCACAGCTGAATCATCCTGACTCCCACAGTACACAGTTAAATAAATGTATGAGAAAACATTGATTAACTACGTCCTGTGTGCCAGGGATTTCACTAAGCACCGTAGAATAATAGAGACAAGATGGTAAGATGGTCCCTGCCCTCAAGGAAGTTACATTCTAATTAAGGGAAGACAACCCATATTGGAAATAGTGGTCAGGGAGGCGTATTTTGTTCAGTGAGGTCAGAGGAAATGATGATTGGAACCATAGGTAAAATGATTGACATGTCCCAGGAATGGTGGGGTTCCTTCGATTACTGATCTTAAAGCTAGAGTGGCTGATTTATTCACTATGTGCGAGTGCACATGGGAAGTAGCTAAGGAACGGGGTGGAGGAGGGGGGACATCCCATCCCATGTCTGTCCCTGTTATCCTTGCCCAGCAGGAGAAATATCATGTCTGATAGTGGGATAGAAAGGGAGGGCAAGGACTGAGTATGTGAAGAAATAGAACCTCTTCTTTTGTCATTTTTTTTTCAATATTATCTATTTTATCATCATGGGAATGTGTCTGTGACATTCTAGCATGGAGTGCTGGAAACTTGTAAGGCACCTTGAGTGAACATTTCCTGCATGCAGGGTCAGTGACCTGACCATATGATTCTGGGAAAGGGGATGGTTCCTGAAATACAGTTGTTAATATGTATGCCCCATCCTGGTCTCAGGCTCATAATGCCACCCACTTCCCAGCCTCTGCCTCCCAACAAGCTCCCATCCACATGACTGTGGGTTCTGCTGATCAAATCTGTGTTTTATAAATATTATTTTGACAGCAGAGTGAAAGATAGATTGAGAGGGCAGAGGGTGGAAGGATGAGGAGTAGGAGATTTTATTGCAGTAATTAGGGTAATCTCTGTGAATGAAGAAAAAGGAATTGATATGAGAGATGCTGATTCTATCTCCAAAATAAAACTTGGCAAGTGATTGGTTACGGGGGGGAGGGGGGTAAGAGGTGGGAGAGAGGAAGAAGTCACATATGACTCTGAGGTTGTGACCCCTGGGTGACTGAGGGCAGCGGTCTCCTCATTGTGAACATGAAAAACAGGCCGAGAAGGTAAGTAATCTACTCTTGACCACATAGCTAGGAAGTATGAAAGCCAAAATTTGAACTCACGTTTTTCCAACTTTGTGTCTAGCACCCTTATTCAGGCTTAAAAAAGAATCCCATTCAGCCAGAAACTCATGGAATTCTGGAACCCCATACAGTAAGCTCAGTAAGTCCTAGGAGTGAATTGAAATGTATTGGCTCCAAAGGATCTGAAAAGTTTGGGTCTAGGTAGGAGGTTGACATTCCTACAGAAGAAGGGAGATGTACGTTAAAGGCATTGATTCAAGGTTTTTGCACTGGGCCATGAAAGTAAGAGTGAGAGCACTTAGGGAGATTATAAAACCCCCAGCAAGGAAGCTTGGCAATAAAACTTAATGACCTATCAAATCACAATCACTAGGGCACTAAAAAGCATTGAAGTGGGTTCCGTTCTCCCTATACACAGTGCTTCCTAGCTGGATCTCTCACAGCCTTCAAGGATGTGGAACTCCCAAAGGCCAGTGCCCACTGTAACCATATTGGCAGTAGGGATTTTTTCATTCTTTTTTATTCAGATAAAACTTTCTGTATATATTGTTGAATAGGAAAGGATGGTATAGAAAGCTACAATTCTATATGTAGAGCCTGCTGTTTCTTTAAGCATATAATTCCATATATAACTTTCAAAACTGTCCTGCTTATCTGTGATTCCTTATGGCCTTTTGTTCTCTTCACATGTTATTGTGGGGTGGGAGAAGGGAGTTGCCCCACTCTCATTTCCATCCATTTTAGAAAAGAAAAGTAAAACCATTACAATAGCTATGTGTAGTCAAACTCCTATACCATCCAAGTCCTAAAAAGGGATTTCTCATTCACCTCTCTCAGGGGTTGGGTAGCATTCTTCATTATCAGTACTCTGAAACTGTGGTTGGCAATTTTGTCAGAGTTCTTAAAACTAGAGATGGGAGGTCCTGGATTCAAATTTGGCCTCAGATACTTCCTAGTCTAGTTCTCCCTTTTGCTTCTCTAGCCACTGAGCCACTTAAGTGCCCCCCCCCCCCAACTATCATTTCTTTGATTTAAGATATACGGAATCAATTTTTGGAAGAAGAAAAAAAAACTTAACTTGGTTATTTTAAAAGAGTCAGACTCAAGGTGATAACTGCTAAGTTGGAGATAAGGAAACTGAGTTGCTCTAAGACTTGTATATTCCCAACTCCATTTTCTTGAGCACTGTGGAGGCAGGATACAGTGACTGACTTCTTTGTCACGTAGATTCATCAAATCCTTAAAGCCAGCAGATATTTGGGCATTGTAAGACCAAAGCATATAAGAAATAGTCCTTGCCCCCATAGAGTTCACAGTCTTTTGAGGAGAAGGGACAAGACCCACTCACATGAAAAGCTAAATGAGTAAGTCAAAAAAATGAGAACAGTCACATGACAAGTTTGCCTAATGGAGTCTTCGAGAGTTCAGAGAAGTACAAGGTCACAGATCTCTGTAATGCCCTGGGAATTTCTCCACAAAACAGGTGGAATTTGAGCTGAGCCATGAAGGAAAGGCAGAAGGGATTGTTTCATTCTTTGTAACCCTAGCCAGCAGCCAGCATAAGGCCGGCATCATAGTAGGCACTAGATAAGTATTGGTTCATTAATTGATTGGTAGGATTCAGGTAGCTGAAAGGGAAGAGGCATTCCAAATGGGTGAAGCTGTATAAGCTCAGGAAGGAAGGAATTAGAATGTATCTAGAAAACATAATGTGGTAGAGGGAAGGAGAGAGAGAACATGGATCAGAAAATGTCAGAAAACAATTATTAGAATTGTTTCTACATGTAACCTGGAAAAATATTTTTAAAAACATAAAAAAGAAATATCTACCTTGCCAACTTATTGTGGAGATCAAATGAGATATTTGTAAAAACTACTTAGCACCGTGCCTGGCACATAGTAGGTGCTATCTAAATGCTTATTCCCTTAACATAAAAGAAAATATAATAGACCAGTGTAGTTTAAGCTTCAGAGGCCTTTAGGAGTGTAGTCGTAGATAAGGCAAGAAAGAGAAGCTGGGGCCAAATTATGGAGAATCTTGAATGGCAGGCTAAGGAATATGTGGGCTTTATTCTATAGGAAGCAGGATTGAAGTTTTGGTGTTTTTTTGCAAGTAAGTGATAGAGGAAGACAGATTTGGGAGCAGTCTGTAGGATGAGACCATAGATCTAGTGTTTAGAGGGACCACAAGATCATCTAGTTCAGACCCTTCATTTTATAGATGAGGAAACTGAGGCCCAGAAAATTTAACTGAATTCACTCATTCAATGGTGTCTTTTGATTTCAAATTCAAATGTTAGGAAGGGAAGAGACTGGTTTTTGTTGTTATCATTTTCTGTCATGTCAAACTAGATTATCTGGGAATCTTGGCATTTTTCTGCCTTTGGCAATCCGGAGAAAGTTTGGGAGACTCATGGGAGCTGGAGGGATAGCTGCATATCATCAGCCCCGGGACAGACAGGTTGGGCACTCTATGTGACTCTGTTTGGTGTTTTCTTGGCAGAAATACTAGAGGGTTTGCCATTTCCTTCTCAAACTCATTTTACAAACAGGATTAAGTGACTTGCCCAGGGTCACATAATCTTTGGCCAGATTTGAACTTATGCAGATGAATCTTCCTGACTCCAGGCCTGGCACTCTATCCTCTATGCCACCTAGCGAGAGAAACTGGAGGCAGAGACAAATTAGAATGATTTTACAATATTCCAGGCATAAAGGCAGAAATTATGTAGCTGGAATGAGAATGAAAAGGAAAGCACAACTGTGAGACATTTGGAAAGAACAAGCCATTAGGCTTTTGGTGACTGACTATTAGGAAGAAAGGAAAAGCATCTGAGACAGGATAACTGGAAGAATGATGGACTATTGACAAAAGTTGAGAAGTTGGAGAGAGATCCAGCTTTGGGGGAAAAGCTAATGAGTTTAGTTTTAGATGTGGAATTTAAGGTAACAGCAGGGCTTCCAACTGGAAATTTCCAGTAGACAATAAGATACGCCTATAAATAAAAAAGGCAGCAGATGCCCCGTGACGAGAATGGCTAGTCCCTCATTGTTTCTCTCTGCAGCCTGCCTGTGAGTGCTGCTTGCCAAAGAAGAGCTAGTGAAGTACCCATTCATAGTGTATCTGGGAGAGAGAAAATTGAGAAGAACTCCCTCCTGTCAATCACTCTCCTCCCCTTGCACAGTCAAATCCCTATAGAAAAAGCACTTGAATGAAACTCTGGCCACACAGTTTAATTATTTTATTTCATATATCAAGTTAATGTTGGCAGTTGCTATACATTGTTAGACTTTCTCAAAATCAACTGGCACCACAAGGACTGCATTTGTGTCATTCATCCCTCATGGTATCATGCATAAATGGGTGACTGGGAGTGGCTGTGGGGTCCCCTTTCCTATTGTTTTCTTAAAGCAAGATTCTTTTGTCTCTTCCAAATTCAATGTCGTCGGGCCTACCATTAGGAGAAAAGACTCAATCAAGAGAAAAGACTCAGTAATGTCTAAGGGTTTTCTCTCGGTCGCAGAGTGGACAGTAACCATTAATCATAGTGGAGTCCTTTAACGTAGCCTATCAGTCCTTTTATTTTTATTTTTTTACTCTTTTCAAAAAAGTGATGGGATCTGATTGCATTTCCATTTAATGGACTACCAATAAATATTCCTTTATTCTATATAGGCATCCTTTTACTTACGAATGCATAGTACTTTTCCTAAGAATAAGGAGAGTGGAAAAGCAGATTAAGTAATAATAATAGCTTACATCTGCACACAGCATTTTAAAACCTCTCCTAGGGGAAACTCTTTGACTTGAATAATATAATTATCATTGCCTCCATTTTATATATAAGGAAACAGAGATTCAGAAGTAACTTCCATGCAGTCACACAGCTACTAAATGTCAGTGAGGTCTTGAACGCAGGTCTCCAGTTCTAAACTCAGTGTTCTTTCTACTATATTGAATATGAAAACATAAAGAGCTATCTTTTTAAATGTAGGTGTAATAATATACAGAGTTAACAAATTAGATAGCTTCTGAGGTCTCTTCCAACTCAAATATGTTGTTATTTTACTGATCCTTAGTCTCATTTGAATCTTAGCATATGGTTAGCACTCAACAAATGTTGTTTCCTTCTTTCATTCCCATCCCTGCCATAAAGTTCCCTGATGCCACTGCCAGCAGGGAAAAAGGTATCCCTGGTGCCCAAAGTTGAACCTAGAATGTATTTCCCTAGAGAAACAGCATTGAATATAGTTAAAATAGTACTATTAATACTCTATATTTGGGCCATTAATAGAATAAGTGATATTTTGCAAACTGATACAGAGACCTAACAACTGAAATATTTGAATAAGAAATTTAATTCCAGGTTCCAAATAACCTACTTTACAGACTTTTGAAACACAATCTGTTCATAAGTTGGGAACTATCTACTATGTAGAGAGATGTTTATTTCCAGGAAATCATGCTATTAGTGATTTCAGACCTACTGTTACCTTGATTTTCCTTATGATATTTATTCCATCCATAAAATGTCATCTTAAATTGACTAATTAAATAAAAAATTAAAAAAAAAATGTCATCTTGCCCTTCTGTAGGGTAAATACCTAATGGAGTCTAGCTTTTTAATGAAGCATCCTGCAGTTGGAAAGTTTGGGTTTCCTACTTTTTCCTTCCATATAGATCCTTTTCTAGATATTTCTTCTCTTTTCCTGAGGTTCCCTCCCTCTACCCCTGCACTTGTAGGGTGCCAGGAATATTTAAGAATATGCTAGGAACAATTTTATCTGCCATAAGAGGCAGGATTTTCTTCTATTTTCACCTTCAAAATGGTTGTAATGCCTTTTTTTTTCTCCTAGCTAATAATTTTGAATGCTAATGCTTTTCTTTTCCCCAGAAGGAAGTATCTCTTAATATACAGTAGGAAGAGAATTGAACTTGGAGTCGTAGTTCATGAGTTTTGGTCCCTTATTATATAACCTTGGACCTCGGTTGACTCATTCATAAATTAAAGGATTTGAACTAGGTGACCTCTAAAGTTGTTTCCAACTCTAGAACTAGAAACTAGGAACCCACTGATTTTACATATGTGAGATGGGCCCAAGTCCTTGCCTAAGACCAACCATTTCTGCCTAATATTGGATTTATTTGCTGACTCTGGGAGCCATTACAGAGAGAGGGGAAGTGGAAGCAAGGTGCAAAAGGGGTAAACTGATCCCCTGCCCACCTGGACTCTATAAAGCTGCCACCTCGCCCTTCATGAACTTATGTGGTTCTAGATAATCCTTCAGGCATGCTTTCTTAGTGTGGGCAATTTTCTTAAATCCCCTATAACAGATGTTTTCCCCCCAACAGTCTCTGCTGCAAATGGCAGGTCCTCAAAATGCCTCTTCCAGGATGCCTTTCCAGATTGGGCTTACCCCCCAGCTTTTTCAAGCATTTACAATTAGCAGTAATTATATTAGTATGTATTAGCAGAATATATGCTAGTATTTAGCAGTAATTGTGTGCATTTTTTTCTCTTAAAAAAAAACTACAGGGCATCTTTGCATAGCCCATTAGACCACGAACTTCCCAAGATGCAGCTGTGTGGTGGGAAAAGTATTACTACACTTGGAGATAAAACCCCCATATTCTAGTCCTAGCTTTGTCAATTAGCTACATGATTGGAGGCAAGTTGTTTTCTCTTCAGAAGTGAAGGACTTGTAGTACCAGTGGTCCTCATCCGCTGATAGCACTATATCATCATTCTCTGAATATTGAAGTCTAAAATTGTGAGCAGAGATCTTGTTATCCCAATTATAATGAGAAACCCCAGGAACAGCTAGATAGCATAGTGGAAGAGAGCTAGACCTGGAGTGGAGAGGACCTGGATTCAAATGTGGCCTCCAACACTCCCTAGCTGTGTGACCCCGAGCAAATCATTTAACCCCAATTGTCCAATTACTGCTCTTCTGCTGTAGAATTGATAAGACAGGAGGAAAGGGTTTTAAAATAATAATAACATTGAAAAGACCCTGAGGGTCTCTATAGTGTCCAAGCCCAACTCTCCCCGGAAGTGGATGCCTTGCTTTCCAGAAGCCTTGCCTCTTCCTCTCCCACTTTGGCTTTGGCATCCATTTCACAGTTAGACCCTCCGTGTTGTTTGGGGCATTCCTGTCATTCGGCCCTATTTGGGAAGAGGCATTGTTTTGGTGCTCCCAGGAAGTCATGGAACCCCTGAAGGTTTGTTTCCATCTGTGCCAGCCTTGGCGGGGTGCCAGGGTCTGTAGCTTGATGATGAATTTTTGATACCCTACAGATTTCTGCCTCACTGGTTTGTCAGTAGGAGGAATTTAATAATGAACCCTTAGAAACTTGGCAATTCACTTGGCTTCCCTTTTTCCCCATGTTAGGAATATTTTGTCCTTAGTGAAAGGGTAAGACCCCTAGGATGAACTTGATGCCATTGAACTCTCACGGTCCCAGGGAAGGTGAATTAAGGTGGAGATTAGGGATAACAGCTATTAATAGCTCTTCTGCTTTCATATTAAGCTTTATAGTTTACACTCTTTTCCATATCCATTATCTCATTTTAGCCCTGCAGTGTAGAGATGCAATGCATAACAGGGCTTGTCCTTATTTGGTGAGAGAACTGTGACTCAGAAGAAATGATAAGTCTCATAGCCATGAAGTGGGGCAGGACTGAGTCAATTCAACTCACCTGTGCCCTCATTAAACACCTTCTCTGCCTTAGGCGATGGGTACAAAGACAAATGAAATCTCTATTCTGCTCAGGCCAGACAATGTATAGGCAGATAAATAAATACAAAATACATATAAAATGATTGCTAACAATTGATGGGATCAGGAAAAGGACTCCTGGAGGAGTTCTAGATCAGGATTTAAGAATATAGAAATGAGTCATTATTGTATCTTGGGAAGGAAATGAACATATCACAGAGGGAGATAGACAGTGGTCTTTACAAAGTCAAATGTTCAGAAAAGGCCAAGAAAGAATTTTTTGTGATTGAGATATATGTGTGTATCTGTTTTGTTTATATTAGGTTCATCTTGATATACATTTTTTTTTCTTTAAAGATGAGCAATCATGAATTATTTCTTAGAAATGTAGGGTCTGAGACAGCTAGATGATACAGTGAATAGTGTCCTGGGCATAGAGTCAGGGAGAGTGTAGATCTAGCCTCATGTACTTACTAGCTGTATCACCTTGGGTGAGTCACTTAACCTGTTTGCTGAGAGAGACAGAGGGAAAAACAGAAAAAAATAGACAGATACAGAAAGTAAGACAAAGAGAGAGTGATAGAGAAACAAAAAGACAGATGAATATGGAGTCCTTATTATGTCAAGGAAATATCAAACTTTATTATTCAAAGATATTTTATTTTCCCAATTACATGTGATCACAATTTTCAACAATCTTTTTCTGAAATGATCAGATCCAAATTATCTTTCTCCCTCCCTTCCTTTCCCCTTCCCTGAGATGATAAGCAATTTGATCTGGCTTATATATGTATTATCATGCAAAACATACTTCCATATTGGTCATTATTGTAAGAGAGTGCTCATAAAAATGGAATTGTAAATAAACTAATGTGAAAGTATGTAGGCATATATACATATGTTTTGATCAGCATCTGATTCCAACAATTCTTTCTCTGGAGGTGGATAGCATTCTTTGTCATAAGTCTTTCAGAATTGTCCCAGATCATTGTATTGGTGAAAGTAGCTAGGTCTTTCATAGCTGATCATCATATAATATTACAGTGTACACATATTCTCTTGGTTCTGCTTATTTCTCTGCATCAGTTTGCTTAGATTGTTCAGCTTTTTCTGAAATTTTCCTATTTATCATTTTCTTATAGCACAATAGTATTCCATCACCACCATATGCCATAATTTGTTCAGCCATTCCCCAATTGATGTCCATCCCCTCAATTTCCAATTCTTTGCCACCACAAAAAGAACAGCTATGAATATTTTTTTACAAGTAGGTGCTTTCCCCTTTTTTATGATCTCTTTGATATATGGACCCAGTAGTGACATTACAGGATCAGAAGGTATGCACAGTTTTATAGCCCTTTGGGCATAGTTTCAAATTGCTCTCTGGGAACGGTTGGATCAGTTCACAACTCCATCAACAATACATTAGTGTCCTGATTTTGCACATCCCTTGCAACATTCATCACTTTTCTTTCCTATCATATTGGTCAGTGTGATAAGTGTGAGGTGGTACCTCAGAGTTGTTTTAATTTGCAGGTAATATCAAATCTTACAGAGTAGCAAACTTTGTTCAACCATATATATCATCAGTTTTTGCATAGTTTAATCTAGCAAGCAGCCTTCTACTTGCCCCCACACCTTATTTCAGTTTTACTGACTAAACAGCAATATAGAAGGACTCATCAAAATAAAAGCAATTCAGAGTCCCAAAACATCATTACCACACAGCAATATAATAAAAGTTAATTCATTTATTACCACTTTCAAATATACTAAAAAAGGAAAAATAGATGCAATATCTTTAAAATTAGTAAAATGCTCCTTTTTACACAAAATAGATTTTGTATCTCAGTGTAAACAGTTGTGATATGAATATGTATTTTCTTGTCTAGAAGCAAAGTTCTTAGTTTATAAAGATGGCAGTTACTCCTTAGGGCTCCTCAATAGTTCTGTCTCTGTCTCTTGACCCTACTCAGAGTTTCTCCTGGAAAAATTGAAATTTAGATCATGTTTGAGTCTCTTCCAAAAAAGGGCAGGGGGTTCCCATAACTCCTATAGAAGCATTCAGGCTAACAAAACATTAAAAGTAGGGCAAGATTTATTTACCCTAACCAAAAAAGTGCAAAGGATTTACGTCAGAATTCATAAACAATTAAGAAAAATTTTCCTTCCAGCAAGCACCACCTCACCCAGGAACCTGTACAGTCTTTTAGATTTAGAATATGTGCCCCCATTTGGATCACTTGTGTGTCAGCTTCCTTCTGAACCAGCACAGTTGATATACCTCACAGTAGCAGCAGAGTGAGGCTCTGATCTTGCTGCTTCCCAGTTCCCACTTGGTCCAGAAAATTCATCAGCTGGATCTCAGAGGCATGGTGCAAGAACTCCTCCATTATACATGGCTCCCCTGGAAGGAACCACATGGCTGTAAAAGCTTCCCTCCAAGGAACTATGCCTCTGTCCAGTCAGCTTCTCTTCCTACTACCTCCCAACTTTGCTGCTCTGTATTTATTTGTCTTGACTCTCTTTTTATTTATTTTTATTTTTTAAACCCTTACCTTCCTTCTTAGAATCAATACTGTGTATTGGTTCCAAGACGGAAGACCAGTAAAGGATAGGCAATGGGAGTTAAGTGACTTGCCCAGGGTCACACAGCTGGGAAGAGTCTGAGGCCAGATTTGAACCTAGAACCTCCCATCTCTAGGTCTGGCTCTCAATCCACTGAGCTACCCACCTGCCCCCTTGCCTCTTTTTTTAAAAGGTCAACTCCAAATTAAGTGCATAGATGTGAGACCTAACCATCATGTGCTTGCTTGATTATTCATGGTGGGATATCAATGGAGCCACCCAGGACAAAGCAATAGGAGATATCACCAGTGATTGAACAGTGTCTTAATTTGTGGGCTCTAAAGACTTTTACACAATATGTAGGTAGTCGACAACAATGGCAGAACAAGGGACTATATCCATGTGACAGCAAGGTACAGGACAATGCCAGGTCTTACCCACTGTATTTATATTTTTGGCTCTATGAACTCTCTTCCCCAAACCTTTCAGTCTCTAGTCACAAACTTCTTCCTGTCTCGTTCAGTACCATAGGAAAAAAGAGCTCATCCCAGCCTCCATAGGATTCAGTTAAGATAGGTTTTCTTTTTAAATATTGGTGCCTGCTTCTTCCTTCCTTGACCAGCATTTCCAGGAATGGGAAAGTTGGCTTTATGTCTAGGGCAGGCCATGCAAATTAGGTAAGTTTGAGCTAAGGCCTCATGACGTGTTCTACTTCCATTCTGTTTATAGGGTGCGGACATTGTAAGAAGATGAAGCCTGAGTTTGAAAGTGCAGCAGAGGCCCTCCATGGAGTAGCAGATGTAAGTGCCTTTCTCCTTTTTCTCCTTCTCTTTTCCCCCTAACCCTCTTCTTTAAGTAATCAGCAATAAGCAGAATCATAAAAGCAACTTTTCCCTACAACTCACTTAGTTGCTTTCCTATTTCTTTGAGTTCTTTAGTGTTCCTCATCCAGAATGCATTCTTGTTAGCCATGCATGGTCTCTGCCAACCTTGGAAAAGTGAAGAACAAACATTCTGCTTGTTCTTTATTCTTCTGGGAGTCGGTATTATCTTGGTCCTAGGATTAAATCCCAAGAGGCCTTCCTTTTGTCCCCATGACCTTCAGGCTTGGGACAGGTTCCATTTTCTTTTAGTGCCCTGGGTTTAAAAGTTTCATATTAATTTAGAAGTGGATGGGGACAATGATGTGGCATATTTATACTTTCCGTGAGTTTTCTTAGGTCTGACTGGCAGGTGACTCTCCAGAGAGATGTCCATGTACTAGTTATGTTCTGCTGGTGGAAGATTCATCTGTCATCTTAGCCTTATACTGTGACCCATAGTTTTCTTTTTCCCTGTTCCAGAGTCCAGGTGTCCTTGCAGCTGTTGATGCCACTGTCAACAAAGCCATTGCAGAGCGATATCAGATCTCAGGGTTCCCTACACTGAAATATTTTAAGGATGGAGAAGAAAAGTATACATTGCCACAGCTCAGAACAAAGAAGAAGATTATTGAGTGGATGAAAAAGTAAGTTTTGTGATATTGAAATTCAATTTGGATTTCCAGCACTTAGCACCCCTGGTGATTTTCCTAGGGGGAAGAAGTATGTCATTCAGCCCAATTTCTTCAATTCAGAGCCCCCGTCATCTAAGATAGCTTTCAATTCCAGAATCTAATAGTATGTTGATAATGCTTCCTAATCCATCAAGTTAGTCTTATTCCCTTTGGATGAGATTTTTAAAATCTTAGTAAAATGCTTGCATGTCTTTCCCAAATGGTCCTTCCTTTTAATCTCCTTAGCCCCTAGTTTCATTTCCTTACTTCGTTTTTTCTTTCTCTGAATAAAGGTAGTTAAATGAGGTACTTGAAAGAGAAAAGTCAGTGTGCTGATTGGTCCATGGTTATAGAACCGATCTTATTGACAGAACCCAGAATTAAAAATGAGTTGAATTCAAAAAATCGAATACTGTGGGGCCTAGGGCAAAATAGAAGTATAGAAGACCCTGGTACTGTTGGCTCGATGACCAGATTTCTTTTTTTTTTTCACTTAAGAATTTTAGGTTCTGTAATTCTTTAAGTCTTATTTGCAGTTTCCCAGGGAATAATTATGCCATATGTGTAGATTTACTTGCAGGGAAATTGGAGGCAGAAAATGGGCACAGTACTCTGCTATGCTTGAGGTCCCAAGTCAGCAAAGACCCATATCAACCTCTTGGCCCTCCTTTTCTCTTCCCAAACATGTATGATTTGAGCATATTCTTTTTTCCAGAATTAGGAGGCATTGTTGGGTACAGTACAGAAGAAAGAGGACATATAGTTTCTGCCCATAGAGAGCTCTTAATGTGAGACCATATTGTCCTTGCCATCAGTGACTACTTTTTCATGTCCCACACTAGAAAGACTTGGGGGAATGCAGAAAGACTCAAAGGATCTTCACAGAACAATATAGAAACATGTACAGATTAATGGAAGGGTGACTGAATATGTACATGCTCAAAGGATTCAGAGTTGAGTGGCCATAAATATCAGATGAGTTTAATTAGGTAAGGCTTTCTGCAAGAAGAGAGCTGACTTGATAAGCTTCAAAGCCCTGTGTAAACTGTAAACTAATACAAAGGAGCTTTCCTTATGATCAGCTTCATCCTTTGCCTCAGGCCTTAGTGCCAGGATAAAGCACAACCGTACATTTTGGGCCCCCAGTTTGCAAGAGAAGGGTGGCCTTTCATTTTAAATATCAGAACATCTCTCTGGGTCTTGATGGATGCTGGGTCTCGAGCTGGAATTGTATTTATCCAAACCTTTTCCTTTGGGTCCACTGAGTTGCTAGTTGGCAGCTCATTAAGAGGTAACAGCAGAGACAAAGTCAGAGATGATAAAGCTAAATTAAAACTAATACATACTATTTGGCCTTCTGTTTGGTCAGCACTTAAGTAAAAGTAAGAGTTCATCATAGGCAGAAGAGTAAGTTCCTTGGTGGTATAAAGATCTGGACAGAGAGCAAGTGAGATCTCTATCCTTCCTATTTTAAGTTCATTCTACACTCATTACTTTGTGTATGTATGACTGTGCTGGAAAAGATCAATATGCAATTAATGATACACAACATTTGCCAAGTGCTTTGTTTCCCCACAAAGTGCTTTCAGCTGTATTGCTTCATTTGTATACACCTCAGGATGCCTATGTTGCAGAAAGTAATAGGTACTTTTCTTCCTTTCATCTATAGGGACACTGAGACCCAAAGGTGTTGGATGATTTGGCCCAGGTTACACAAATAGCCCTTCCTCTTTTGTGCATATACAAAAAGGATCTTCTAAATTGTATTTATAGGGAACGAATGCCACATAGTTTGGGTGTTGTAAATTATGTTTGGTGACCTTGTGCTCAATAAAAAGAAGTGCTTTAAATATGTCTAGAAATACAAGTCATGGGTAGGTAGAGAAGCCCAGGAGCTAACCAGGCATCTTTGAGTAAGGGGGAAGGGGCAGCATTGAGGATCAGGGCAGAAGAGATTAGGAAAGAAGTGTGTTTTCTGCTAGCAAAGGCTTCAGATCTCTAAAGAACTTGGGGACAAACAATGACAGCTTCTTTATTACTGGAAGAGGTTCTTCTCAGCCTCTTTCCCTCAAATCATTGCTCAATTGTTTTCTGACAAATCAGGCACTATTTCGTCTTTGTCTTTGTACCCTGCACTGTGGAACTTAGTAAGTGCTTATGAATTGAATAATTAATTGTTCTAAGAGCATTCTCCTCTCCTGGTCCCCTGAGGCTGAAAGGGAACAGTCTGAGGTCCCTCATGGCAATGATGAATCCCCAATGTATTTCTTCAAGCAGATACCTGGCTCACCAACATATAATGTATACTGGCAGAAGCCACACACTAAGAGAAGGAGTCATCAGTTTATCCCAGGAAATAGAATACATAAATGTACAGGTATGGAAGGAAGCAGCAAATAAGAAGAATCACACTGCTGAAAAGAGTTCAGTGACTGGCAAATTCTCCTTCTTTAGCTAGCCTGGTAGCTTATTAAGAGAAGCTTTGGGAATAGTCTGTTGCAGATAATTTGATGTATCCTTTTGCCTATGATCATGCAAAGCAGCCTATCATTGAGAAGTATGGTACAATCCTCAAGAGGAATTCTTGTAGGGCTGTGCAGATAAGTGGGGTTCATATAAGTGGGGGTCCTGAGATTTCATTCCCTGCCATCCCCTTGGAGTGTCCTCATTCAGGCATATTTTTGTGTTTCCCAAGACAGGAGAGATGGAAGGTGGCAGAGTCAAGATGCAGCTTAATAGCAGCAAAAGCTGAAAACCCCTCTGAGAATCCTCTCAAACCAAGACAAAAGAGGACCTTTGGCTTGACTCTGTTGGAATATGGCTGGCCTCAGATGGATTAGGATAAATGATAAGCCCTCATGTATGAAAATTCAAATTTCATTGAGAAGGAAGCTTAGATTTGTATTCATAAGAGGGGTAGGAGTGCAAAATTGCACAGATAGATGATGAGAAATTATTTTTTTCTATAAATTGAGCCAGAAAAAAACTTGAGGTTGCACATGACTGAAAGTGTAGTATTGTTATAAAACAGGTAATATCATTAGTTTGACTTCAACTCCTTCAAAAGGCCTGGATTGGTGTAATGAGACCCCCCCAACTCCTCCTGCTTGCTCCTCCTGTGACTCACTTTGTGCTCTAAGGGTTGCCTGCTCCCCACCATGGCAGGGAGGGTGCACACTAGGGGGAGGAGTAGAGCATTTTCCTAGTGGCACCTACCCCACTGCTGTTGTGAGCTCCTAGGAAGCCAGTTATAACTGCAGTGATAACCCCTGGGGTGGGGGGGAGTCAGGAGATTGCATCTTTCAAAGGGGCCATAAGGCTTTTTAGGTGATAGATAATGGATGGGAGGTTGAGTTGTTTTGGAGACAAGCCCAGCAATTAGATATCGTGTGGAAGGTGGGATCCAATCCGTCTTTCCACCTTCCAGTTGGTGGATTACATATCTTTTAGGATCCTGCCTCACCTCTTGGTAGGGTATTCCTTTTATATACAAGCAATGCTAAAGTGTTTGTTAACTATCCAGAATCCATGAGTTGTCCTTCCCAGTTTGTTGTTTTGTCTGAATAGGATACAGTTTAGTCTCTGATACTGATTGCGCTAAGTAATATTTTTTTTCATATCACTTCCTTTGATCAGAAGTTTTCCTTTTGGTTCTAACTTATTTTTTTGTACTTTGTATCTAATTGTGCTTTTTTTCTTTTCCTTCTTATATTGAGAGGATTTACCAAGGGAAGGGGAGGCCTAATTCTGGGGGTGGAGAGATTAAAAAACAGTAAAGCTTCTGAGGGGTCTCCTTTAGCATCTTTCCTCCTCCCCCAGTACATATTCCTAATGGTTTTCGCCTTTCTCCCATAGATCTTTGCATTGATGTTACTTTTTATCAACTTATGTGTTCACTTATTTGGAAGATCTTAACTTTTCCATAAAATTTCCATCCTCTGCCACAAAAAGCCACACTTTTTTGTTTATTCTCATCATGAGCACTTCAAGACAAGAGAGCCAAATATCTCATAAAATGATGTATCCTGTTGCCCTTGGGCACATGATGAGAAAAACTTCTTCAGTTTCATAATTAGTCTCTCCAAGGAAAACCTGTGAACTGTGTTTTCATTTAACTAAACAACTTCCTTGTGGCTTCATTTATTCTAAGAATGTCAATATTGATATGACTCAATTTCTTCAGGAGTATTCCAAATCATTGGTCATTAGACAAAGAGCTCATATTTAGTCTCAATGGTAAAGTTAATGTTGTTAGGTGAGCTAAACTGTGATTAGTTTTTTTGGGTTTTTTGCCTCCTCTGATCCCTTTTTCTGCTACTGCCAAAGGCAAAGGGGGCAACACAGGACTAAAGACCATTTTTATATTTTATTTTGTGTCATGGGTTGTCATGGCTAAAAAATTCATGACCCAGTAGCCAGACCTTCTCAAAAAGAACTTCTTTGAATTTAGTGAGACTGATCCTCAGCCAGTGATTTCCTCTTGCCAGGACTATCTTCAAAGCCTTTCCAGTTCTATAGAACCAGCTAGAGCTTACAAGCAGCAGGGACAGGCCCACTTCCAGGTCACAATGAGTCTTTAGCATTGGACTGTAGCAGAGGAGAGGACTTTTCTGGGAAAATATAAATACTTATTTCAAGAGTCAGTTTTTAAATAAAACATTTTCTTTTTTTTTCAAAATTTTTTTAATTAGATGATTTAGAATATTTTTCCATGGTTACAAGACTCATGTTCTTTCCCTCCCCACTTCCCACCCTCTTCCCATATCTGACACACAATTCCACTGGGTTTAACATGTATCATTGATCAAGACCCATTTCCATATTTATTAATATTTTCACTAGGGTGATCCTTTAGAGTCTCCCTCCCCAATCATATCCCCATCAACCAATGTGATCAAGCAGTTGTTTTTCTTCTGTGTTTCTTTTCCCACAGTACTTCCTCTGGATGTGAATAATATTCTTTCTCATATGTCCCTCCAAATAGTTCTGGATCATTGCATTGCTACTAGTAGGGAAGTTCATTACATTTTATTTTACCACAGTGTATCTGTCTCTGTGTACAATGTTCTCCTGGTTCTGCTCCTCTCGCTCTGCATCACTTCCTGGAGGTCTTTCCAGTTCACATGGAATTCCTCCACTTTATTATTCCCTTGGGCACAATAGTATTCCATCACCAACAGATACCACAATTTGTTTACCCATTCCCCAATTGAAGGGCATCCCCTCATTTTCCAATTTTTTGCCACCACAAAGAGCGCAGCTATGAATATTCTTGTACAAGTCTTTTTCCTTATTATTTCTTTGGGGTACAAACCCAGCAGTGCTATGGCTGGATCAAAGGGCAGACAGTCTTTCATCGCCCTTTGGGCATAGTTCCAAATTGCCCTCCAGAATGGTTGGATCAATTCACAACTCCACCAGCAATACATCAATGTCCTATTTTTGCCACGTCCCCTCCAGCATTCATTGCTTTCCTTTGCTGTCATGTTAGTCAGTCTGCTAGGTGTGAGGTGATACCTGAGAGTTGTTTTGATTTATAGAAATAAAACATTTTCAAAGTGCAAAGAAGACTATTCTTAATTACTGGAGACTAATGAGAATTCCAAAAGTATAATAAAAGTTGTCAACTTTCTGTAATTCCAAAATCTCAGAAGCTGAGGTTATAGCAATAACTAATACTTAAATCAAGTTTATTGAGCTTTTCTATCTCCCCCACCCCTTTTACTCCTTTTCATTCTATCATCCTCCCTTAACTGGACAAAGGAATAAAAGAGGATTTAGAAATCATTTAGACCTCCCCCACCATTTTCAGAAGAGGAGATTGAGGCTTAGCCCAAAGTCACCAAGGAAGAAAGTAGGAAAGCCAAGATTTGAACTGAAATCCTCTGAGCCATCTCCCCTCTATATCATGCTAGCTCAGTGTTTGAGCGGCTCTGAAGGAAAGTGTGGGAGAAGTATTAGGCTGCCTACCAAACAGAAAGTCTATTGACCTTATTGCTATGTCTATGAAAACTTGACAATCCATCAGGACCTTGCTGAGAAGCTGAATCACTTCCATTTAAATGACAGGAAGATTCTGTAGATCATCTGGCAAGATAAGGGCCCATACATTGCTCTCAAGCTGAACAGCCAAGCATTCAAACTCTACTGTAAAGAGCACAACTCCAGTGGGCTGGCCAAGTAACCCAGATCCCAAGCACGTTTACTAAAAGACTATTTTATGAAGAACTTACGCAGCCTAAGTGCTCACAAGGTCTCTCTGAAGAACTTTAGTATCAGTTGAGAAACATGGGAGACACTGGCTCAGTACCACCCAAAATACTATGCCATCACCAAAGAAGGTACACTGTTCCATGAGCAAAGCAGAATCACAGAAGTACAAAGGAAATGTGAGATGTGCACATCTAGAGACATCTCCATCCCAAATGTTCAAACAGACTGTGCCCAAACTGTGGTATAGCCTTCCAAGCTCATATTGGATCATTTGACCACAGTTGAATACATTGTACCCTGACCCCAACATCATTATGTTATTGGTCCTCTTCAAGTACAATCAATCAACAGTCATACCATGTCACCTCTTAAATGGGATCTTCTGTCTAGCTGGCAACATTTGAGGGAGAGAGATGATCAGTTTGAATCACAGTCCTTTTTCATAATAGAACTGGACCTTTAAAGATCATCTAGTCCATCCTCCTCATTTTACAGGTGAGAAAACCAAATCAGAGAACGGAGAAATATTTGCCTACATTCATGCAGTACAGGGCAGGCAGTTCACAGTAGAACCAAGGTTAAAACTCAGGCCTCAATCACCCTTGACATTGTGGAGTGTTTTAGGGTTTTTTTGTTTATTCTGGGCATTGTTATTCAGTAGTTTGATTTCCCTCTTACTCATTTTAAAAGCTTGAGTTGAACATTTTGTTTTTCATTATCTAAACACAATATTTGATGCATTAAGTGACTTCATTTTGTGTCACTTATAATTGATTTTTTTCCCCCAAGTCAGAGACTCTTGATCAGAAACCATTCCTAATTTCTGGTTTATATATGTGATGTTTGCTATTAATTTCTAAGTTTGATGACTTCCTTCAATTCTAAGCTAAAAATCTTAATTAATTTCTACATTAAACCTTAGCTGATTCCCCTCAATGTTAGTGCCTACCCTCTAAGATTAACCCCAGATTATCCTGTAAGTAATTTATTTATACATAGCTTTTTTTTTTTTTTAACCCTTACCTTCTGTCTTGGAGAGTGGTAAGGGCTAGGCAATGGGGGCCAAGTGACTTGCCCAGGGTCACACAGCTGGGAAGTATCTGAGGCCAGATTTGAACCTAGGACCTCCCGTCTCTAGGCCTGGCTCTCAATCCACTGAGCTACCCTGTTACCCCCTTATACATAGCTTTTTGCATGTTGTTTCCTCTATTTGATGGAAATTTTCTTTTCTTTTTAATTCCAGTGCTTAGCAAAGGATAGTTGTGCTAAGCTGATTCATAGTCTGGTTTATAGTTCTGGCACATAAGTAGATGCTTAATAAATGCATACTGATCTGACATGACTTGCAATATTGCTCTTTCCTCCTAGTTAATTTGATTATTATTAGCATAATAGTCCTAGTGCTTCAAGTTCAGAACTAGTCAAGCTTCCAAAAGACTGGTAAACTAAAAAGTTAATTTAATATAATTAATAATTAATATAATTTAATATGGCTTCCCATGAAATTGTTTCCCAAAATGAAATTAAATGTCTTTTTAAGATAGCTAAGCAGATCTATCAAGAACTATTATTTCCGTTTCTTGTATTTAAATAGCTGATACATAATTTAGAGCAAGATTTAAAGAAATACAAATACCTATATACAGTTAGGTCTTTAATTCAGTAATCCCCAAATAGTATTAGTCTTAATCCTTTTCCTTTCATCTCTTTAGAGAGAGAAGCCTTTAACTTTTCTTACATATATAAAGTTTAAATTTAGGTTTTTGACTAAATATAGAGTGATAAAATAATATTTGTGGTTGCCCATTTTAAAATGTTATAGCTTAAGACTGTTGGCAGCTTTTATTTACAAAAAGGTAGAAAGAGTGAAAGTGTAAAATGTAGATAAAGAGACAGATTCCTAACAAGCCTACCAGCCCTTCTTCTGGCTTAGCCCAGAGGAATTGCATGATACTAACACAAATGTGTATAGCAATTGACCCAGTCCTTGCATAAATTATCTCATGCTGTATTCCTAACCACCTTAAGGTGGTAAGGTGAGCAGGTGTTATTATCTCCACTTACAGATTAGGAAATTGAGATTCACAGAAGTTATAACTTGTTGATGGTCATAGCCATTGGGTCAGGATTAGACTTAACAACCTTGACTTCTGATTCAAATCCAACATCTTAAACACTGAATTGAGACTGTGAACACTCTTAAATGGTAGGCTAAAGAATTGGACAGTGTTTACTTTTGTATCCATTTCTCATTATCTTTGGACAGTATTAGGCAGTGGGGAGCCACTGGAAGTTTTGAATATTATAAAAACTGTCTTCTGGGAAGAGTAATCTTTTGCAATATGTGTAACTGCAGAAGGGAAAGAAAAGACTCACGATTATCTTAGCTTGTTTAAGAGCAAGAATTTGAATGGATGATAGGGAGGTGATTGATATATGTTTACATCTATACATATAGACACTTGTGTGCCTATATATACATTTATGTATGCATCTGTATACTTCTATTGTGTAAATATATAAGATTTAATTATCCAGAATTTTGATGGTAATTGAATTATTGCTTAATCAAGGAGCATTTATTAAGACTTATTAGTGAGAGGCACTCTTCTAAGTGCTGGAAATACAAAGAAAGGCAATTACATGGTCCCTACCCTCAAAAATGTTCCCATTGTAATGGGAAAGACAATGTATGAACAGTTGTGTGCCTACAAAAGTATATGCAGAGTAAATGTAAGGAAATCTCAGAAGGCAGGCAGAAGTAGTGTAATGGAGGGGGGCCCTGGGAGAGGCCTCCTACAGAAATTGGGATTTAATCTGATTCTTGAAGGAAGCCAGGTGTAATAGATGCCAATATTAGGAGATTGATGGTAATAGGTCAGGGACACCAGGAAGCCAGCTAGAGGAAAGGCTGGATCTTACACTCCTCCCCACACACCACTTCCTGTCCCTTTCTCAAGTGATCTAAAGGTTCTTCTCAGGAACGGTAAGCTTGAAGGGTTTCTCCAATAACCAATCCCACAATTTAGATCTTTTAACTAAAAGGGTTTTATTCTTTAAGGTATTCTTTAAAAATGGGAGGGAGGGAGAGGAAAATGGGTTTTCCTAATCTTATAAATTATCCCTGTTGATTAGAAGATTGAGATATAAATTTGAATTTAAGAAACTCAGTCGGTTTCCCTAAAGAGAGATGTTGATCACAAGAGACTGACAAGATTTCTCCTGAATTGAAACCAAAAGTCTCCACAGCACTCAGTCTCCTGAATAGGCAATGCCCAAAGAGAGTTTGTTTTTCCAACCCTCCTTTCCAGGGTCAGTAAAACAAGTGAGTTCAGGCTGCTGGGCTGCCCACTGCCCTCTTCAAAATTCCATTGGAACCATGTCTCTATCTGGTTGATTGACAGTTCACCAAAATTCCAACTCTTGCTTTTTCTTGCAAATCTCTTTTGTGTTACAACCTCATCTTTACACTGGGGAGCTAGGAGGCAGAGAGAAGGCGGGAAAGTTCCATGCATGGGAGGGCATTCAGTGAAGAGACACAGAATTGGGAGATGGAGTATCATGTGGGAAGAATAGCAAGGTCAATGCTGCTAAATCATGGCTTATGTAGAGAAGAGAAAAGTAGAAGACTGGAAAGAATGGAAAAGGCCAGGTTGTTAATAACTTTAATTATCAAATGGAGTGTGCCAGAGGCCAAAGGGAGCCAGTGGAGTTGATTGGGTAGGGAGTTGATGTGGTCCCACATCTGAGTGTTTGGATGGGGAGAGACTTAAAGCAGGAAGACTAACAAGAAGTATATTGCAATAGTCTTAAATATAAAGTAGTAAGAGCCTGTCCTAGGGTGGTGGCAATGGGAGGGGAGAGAAAGGGGCCTCAATAAAAAATGTAAGTACGCCCAAAAGATGGGAACAAGGATAGTGAAGGAACTAGAGACTTTGCCACCCCAAAATGACTGAACAACCATAATCTTTAGCCTGAACACCCATAATCTTTAGCCTGGGGAAGAAAAGAATTATTGAGGGACATCAACTTTATCTCCAAGGCCTGTCAAATAGAAGCCAGATTAGAATTGCTGAGCTTGTTCTCAGAGAAAACACAAGGTAAAGCAATGGGTGGAAGTTGCAGAGAGATATTTTTAGACTTGGCATAAGGAAAAGCCTCCTAATAACTAGAGCTCTGCAAAAATAGAATAGGCTGTCTTGGGAGGGAGTGGATTCCTCTTCTGGTGGAAATTGAATGCCTATTTTGAGGGGATGTTGCGGAAGGGATTCCTACTCAGTTGTGGCCTAGAATTAGGTCTCTTCTAAGATTATATGATTCTCACATTCTAGAAATATTGTAACAGGAGAATCAACAGGATTTAGAAATTGATAAAATATGAGAAATAAGGAAGGACAGTATAAAAAGGACCATAAACTTCCAGGCCTGATAAATAGGTGGATGTTGCTAACATCAATAAAAATCTGAACAATTTGGTATAAATAATAATATATTATGCATCACTTTAAGTTTGTAAAACAATTTGTTTATATCAAGTGAGTTAGGAAATGCAAAAATTATTTTCCTTGTTTTACAAATGAAGAAACTGAGGCTCAGAGGCATTAATTGAGTTATTTACCAAAGCACATTTAATAAACATCAGAACCAGGATTCCTGAAATCCACTGGGTGCTCTACTACACCATTGCATCTCTGATGATAGGCTTGCTTTAAACATGCCTGATTTGATGTGACAAGTGATGCATCCTTAGAACTGTCCAACAGACAATTAGAAATGCAGGCTGAATACTTGGTGCTAGAGATAAGGATTTCAAAGTCATTCTCATATAGATAATGATAAAGATTTGAGAGTAAATGAGAATATACATAAAGGTGATAATTGAAATTGTGAGAGTACATAGGCTCTCCAAATGAAGAGATAGTTGTAGATGGGAGGACTGAACCTTGAGGAAGACTAAGAGAATAAGAACCACTTCAGGCTGACATGACACAATCAGATTGTGGAATGTCATGGGAGTCAAAAAAGGACAAGTTTCCAGGAGAGAATGAGGAATAGTGTCAAATAGTGAAGGAATATTAGGGGAAATGTGTCTGGGTAGCAGCTTGAATAGAATGGTAGAGGGAGGAACTAGATTTCAAGGGTAATGAGAAATGAATAACAGTAGATGATAGACCACTTATAGAAATTTGATGATGGAAGAAAAGAGATAGGAATAGTGGGAGGGGCATTAACGTTTGTCTTTTTAAAGACAAGGGAGGTGTGTGTATATTTGTAGATGAAAAAAGAAGAGATTCAAGATGCTTGAAGGAATAATTGTGAATAATATGTCACATTTGGGAATGAGGAAGCATTTAGAGATGGATGAGGACAGCGCACAGGTGTGGAAAGATTAGCCTTGGAAATAAAAAAAGATCCCTTTTACTCTGAGACTAGAGCAAAGGAAGAGAAAATTAGTATAAAAACAAACAGTTGTATTTATCTCACCTTCTCCCTCACTTAGCTATTTTCGGTGGAAAAGAGAGCCTAAGAATTATGCTGTCTTCTTTAAATGATACCTTAGTAACTATCTCAAAAGTGGCTAATGCATTAATCTCCTTTTACTAGAGCTTTCTATGAAAAAGCTTGGATTTTTAAAAATCTAAGCCTAATAAGACCTTTTTCTTTTCTGGTCTACTTTACTTTCTACCTTCCTCTTTCCCTCCTCCCTTTTCCTTCCTTCCTTCCTTCCTTCCTTCCTTCCTTCCTTCCTTCCTTCCTTCCTTCCTTCCTTCCTTCCTTCCTTCCTTCCTTCCTTCCTTCCTTCCTTCCTTCCTTCCTTCCTTCCTTCCTTCCTTCCTTCCTTCCTTCCTTCCTTCCTTCCTTCCTTCCTTCCTTCCTTCCTTCCTTCCTTCCTTCCTTCCTTCCTTCCTTCCTTCCTCCCTCCCTCCCTCCCTCCCTCCCTCCCTCCCTCCCTTCCTTCCTTCCTTCCTTCCTTCCTTCCTTCCTTCCTTCCTTCCTTCCTTCCTTCCTTCCTTCCTTCCTCCCTTCCTCCCTCCCTCCCTCCCTCCCTCCCTCCCTCCCTCCCTCCCTCCCTCCCTCCCTCCATCCCTCCCTCCCTCTGTCTCCTTGTCTTTATTTATTTTTTTTTTCTGTTTCAGGCTTTTATTTTGGATTAATCAGCAAACGATACAAGCTTTATTCAAGAAATGAGTTTGATATTCAAGGCCAAGAGTCCTGTCTCTGTCTCTGTCTCTGTCTCTGTCTCTGTCTGTGTGTGTGTGTGTGTGTGTGTGTGTGTGTCTGTCTGTCTGTCTGTCTGTCTGTCTGTCTGTCTGTCTCTGTCTCTGTCTCTCTCTCTCATTTGGAAGTACTGTGGCCACTCATGGGTCTTATCCCATTGTTGATCATTATGAAAGCTTTAACCTGCTCAGTTTTTCTGGCCTGGGCCTGTTTGCCCCTCTTTAGGCAGCCTGCTAACTTTTCATTTTCAAGGGCTTACCATATTAGTACCAGACTTAGAAGGGTTTCCATTGCATTCAGAACTCCCAGACCCCAAGATGTACACTAGTTGTTGGCCTTTCCCAGAAACAGAGATTACAGGAGTGATTCACCATATCTGGCAAGACCTATGTATTAGAGAGCATGACATAACAAGGTTTTTAAGTAGCAATGTAAAGAGATTTCCCCAAAACATGCTAAAATGTATATCTTTGTGGATATCTGCATTTAGAATGTATCCCACATAGTTGATATAGTTGGAATCAAAGTTATGTTCTGTTTCTTCCAGTCCTGAGGCTCCTCCACCCCCAGAGCCTGCCTGGGAAGAAAAGCAAACCAGTGTGCTGCACCTGACTGGAGTGGACTTTCGGGAAGCCCTGAAGAAAAAGAAGCATGCTCTTGTCATGTTCTATGCACCCTGTGAGTAGACAAAGACTTAGCCATCTAAACATGAAGTCAGTGTGGAGGAGGGAGTCAGTGGGTGCTAGCCTCCTATTTATTTGGAAAATAACCCTCTGGGCCAAAGGGAGAGGCTGAGAGATTCTCTGGGCACACAGGAACTTCTCAGAGTTTGCAGACCATTAAAACTAGAAAGGACCTTAGAAGATTGCCTAGTTCAACTCTCTTATATTATAGATGAGGAAACTGAGATCCAGAGAGGGGAAGTGATTTTGTGCAGGGCCAAACAGCTAATGAATGACTTGAAGAGCAGGTCTCCTAACTCAAAGTCCTGTGTCTTTCCCCCTACACCTTGGTCCACACACAGAAGAGAGTTATCTATTTTTATTCTTAAAGATTGTCAGAGAAGAAAATTGCCTTCTTTCTCCTGTTCTAGTATCTCACACCCACGACCCACAGTTGTTGGGAATTCATCTTGTGTTTAACTTAAATCCTTATTTCTATTTATGTCAGGTTGCTTAGACAGCCTCCTTCCTAGCAGCCCACCCAACCTTCAGACTCCCACCATGTCCTCTTTCCTCTTTAATTAGGCACCAATATGAATACATTTCCACCCCCAAGTCCCTTGGTAGCCTGGAAAACTTGAGCAACACCCCTCCTTCTGAATAGTGCCATCCCTCTTCCTCCCCTAGCCACCCCCTTTCCCACATCCCTCTTGGTGCAGTAGACACTCTGTTGCAGTTCCTGTGTCTCCTCTTCTGAGCCTCCCCTAAGAGTCTGGTTTTAATCAAAGACTAAGGACAAACCACAACTCTGCTCATATGCAGGTACATGTAACCTTGGGCTTTTGTGTCTTCTCATGTCAAACACATTAATTGACACTTAAAAAAACAGACCTTTGGATTTCCTCCTTTGCTCTCACCTTTCTCTTTATCCCAAGTTATAGCACAGCCTAATGAAGTAAAGATAATAGAAGCTGTCTATGGAGAACCCTCAGGGCATGGAGCTCAGCCTAGTAATAAATTCACCCAGTTGTCATCAGCCCTCCTTTGGGGTCCCCAAACTTCTATCTAGACCATCTTTCTGAGGACGTAGCTGAGTTCCCTGGGAGGCTGACTACCTGCAGATATTTTGCTAGCTCAGCAAGATGTAGAATCTGTCTGAAAATTGATTTCTCAATCAGGACCCTCCCTCTCCATTTTTGCCATTTCTCTTTTCTGATGAATACCTCCTACCTGTGGACTCCTTATTAAGAGTTCTGGTCCTTCACTGCTATGGTTTCCTAGGACCTTAGAATTTCTTTATGAAAATGAATACAACATTATAAATGGGTAGGTGGGGGAATAAATACCCTTCCAAGACATAGACACTCACACATCCCTACTGAGGATGGATTCTTTTAATCTCGTCTTCAGGGTCAAGGTTGATCATTATACTTTTTATATTATCATATTTCATATAATTATAATTTGTTATATATTATATAATTATACTTTTTTGTATTTTATCTTTCGGCTTTGCTTACTTCAATTTTGCTTCAGTTCATATTAATCTTCCCATGCTTTTCCATCTTCTTGATTTTCATTTACTACAGTGCAAGTAATATTTCATTATATTCTTGAATCAATTTGTTTAACTTTTCCTCCACACATCTATTTTTTGCTTCCAGTTCTTCACTTCTCTTAAAAAATGTTGCTATAAATATCTTGAAATACACTTTTTATTATCAACCTTGATGGGATATATGCTTAGCAGTGAGTTCCTTGGGTCAGAGTCTAGAAAATTTTAGTCACTTCCTTGGAATATCTTAAAAATACTTGGTGACTCAGTGGATTGAGAGCCAGGCCTAGAGACGGGAGGTCCTAGGTTCAAATCTGGCCTCAGACACTTCTCAGCTGTGTGACCCTGGGCAAGTCACTTGACCCCCACTGCCTAGCCCTTACCACTCTTCTGACTTGGAGCCAATACACAGTAAGGTAAGGGTTTAAATAAATACTTTCCAGATTGGCTGAACCAATTCAAAACTCCACTAACAATGCACTAATGGACCTTACTTTTCATAGCCACTCCATCATTGACTATTTATATCTTTTGTCATATTTGCTAACTTACTGGGAATAAGAGGAAACCTCAAAGTTTATTATCAGTGATTTAGACTATATTTTCCTATAGTTGTTGACAATTTGCAGCTCTTTTGAGAGCTCTTTGTTCATATTCTTAGAGTATAAGTAATCTTACTTTGACCAGTATCCATTAAGCAATAGTTATTGGTGTCATGCATTTTTGTTAATTCCCTATATATCTTGGATATCAAACCCTTATCAAAGATAATTGGTGGGAAATTTTTTACATCATTGTTCATTTCCCTTCTTGTCCTTATTACCTTGATTTTGTTAATGCAAAAACTATTCAGTTTCATATAATTTAAATTATTTTGTCTTTCTTAATCACTTTCGTCTTCAGTTTGATTAAGAATTCCTCCCCTTACCATTAAAAAAAAAATGCTTCCCATAAGAGAAGTGATTCATGTACTGTTCATGACTATGGGCACAAGTATTCTTTTTTCCCCCTTTCTTTTAACAATATAACAATATTGTTCTTTGTGCCCTTTATTCACTTTCTGTCAAATGTACAGGATAAGTAGATAGATAGCTCTATAGACAGATAGGTAGATAGATTTTTTAAAAATCAAAAAAGCCTCATAGTAAGTGGTAAAAAAATATGAACTAAAAGTTCTCAAAAGAATTAGGATTTGCTAACACTATAAAAGAATACCTCAGGTCACTAATAATAAGAGAAATGTAAATCATAACCACCCTGAAGTTTCATCTCAAGTCCAGCAAATTGATAAAGATGGGAATAGTCAGTGTTGGAAGAATCAGAACTGTAAACTCATACCAATTTCAGTAATCAGTTTGGAATTATGCAAGTAAAGTGAATAAATATCTATATCCCTTGACCCAGAGATTCTACTTCTAGGCATATGGCCCAAAGTATATGTTTAATAAGAAGAAAGATCCCATATACACAAATATTTCTAGGACCACTTTTTGTGATAGCAAAGAGCTAGAAATTAAGTAGATGCTCATTATGGGGATATAGTTTATTAAGTTGTGGTACATAAATATAATGGAATAGTACTGTGTTGTAAGAAATAGCAATATATGCTTGTCAGATCCAGGAGGGGGGAGGGAAAGAACATGAATTATGTAACCATGGGAAAATATTCTAAACTAATTAATTAATTTTGAAAAAGAAAAATAGCATATGATGAATGCAGAAAATCATGGAAAGATTTACACGAACTAATTCAGAATAAAGCAAGCAGAGCCAAGAAAACAGTATATGCATTGACTATAATAATGTAGATGTGAAGAACAAACACAATACCAATACAACTGAAACTAAATTTTTCAGAATTAGAATAAAATAGCATGGCCCCAAATAAGAGCCATGAAAAGACACCACCACCCTTTTACAAAGGTAGGAGGTTTACAGATATGGAACATAAATATATATATATGTATATATACATATATATCTTTAGGTTTTTCCCCCCATTATATTGATCATCAATTTTATGAATCATTTTTTCTCTTCCTTTTTTTCTTTTAAAATATTTTTTTTTATATCAGATGGTTCTCTAAGAGAGACAGGGGAAAGGACATAGGAGAAAGTTAAGTGATATAAAGACAAAAGATAATTTTTTAAAACCCTTACCTCCTGGTTTAGTGTCAATATTGATTTTTAAGACAGAAGGTAAGGGTTTTAAAGCAATAAGGGATAGACAATGGGGGTTAATAGCTAGGAAATGTTTGAGGCCAAA
Source organism: Monodelphis domestica (assembly GCF_027887165.1). Taxonomy (NCBI): domain Eukaryota; kingdom Metazoa; phylum Chordata; class Mammalia; order Didelphimorphia; family Didelphidae; genus Monodelphis; species Monodelphis domestica. The sequence continues at coordinate 88,250,555 of NC_077230.1, forward strand.
TTTTAACCCAGGTCCTTATATCACTAGGCCTGGCTCTCAGTCCACTAAGTCACCTACCTGCCCCAATATTAGTTTTTAAAAAGGGGAGGGGGCCTCTTCCTATAGACATCTGTTAAAGGGACTTGATCTGGCTCTCTCTTCTTTTTTTTAAATTGTGGTCAGGTAGCCATTTTAAAAGTATCATAGCATATGGTGTAAAACATTCTCTTCATTTTTGCCATTCTACTTTCCAGTTTTCTCAGAAGTTCTTGTCCAGTAGGGAGTTTTTTGCTAAGTTTTTGGATCTCTGCATTTGGGGGGTTTTAGTTCAATAGAGTCTGTTTCATAAATACCTAGTGTGTCCTACAAATCCACTTTTTTTTTTAAATCCTTACCTTCTATCTTAGAGTTAATACCAAGTATTAGTTCCAAGACAGAAGAGTGGTAAGGACCAGGCAATTGGGATTAAGTGACTTGCCCAGGGTCACACAATTAGGAAGTGTCTCAGGCCAGATTTGAACCCAAGATCTCCATCTCCAGCCCTGTTCCTCTCAACCACTTAACTGCCACCACTAATTTACCTTTCTGTTGTTTTTGTAACTAGTATCAAATTGCTTTTAATTATTAACACTTTATAGTATAATTTGAGGTATGTAAATCCTATTCCCTCTTCATTTTTACCTTTTTTTCCATTATGGATTTTTTTTATTCTTCCAAGGGAATTTTATTATTATTTTTATCTAAAATATCCCTTGATAGTTTGATTGGTATGGCACTAAATCAGATCATTAATTTAGATCCTGTAATCCTTTTTATTATATTGGTGAGATCCAACCATGAACAATGAAAAATCTCTCCAGTTATTTAAGTCATTCTTGATTTATTTTAAGAGTGTCTTTCCATCTCTGGCTATAGAAGGTTAGCTTATATCAGCTAGTTTAGTAGTATAATTCAGAGAGAAAGTATTTTAGATAAGATATCACAATTGCTGTGTTGTAGACCAAGGGTACACAAGGATTCAGATGAGGTAAGGCCCTGAATGATCAGGCTTTTAGCTGATGTCACCACTCTCTGTCATAGGCAGTCTTTAAAAAAATATGAAGCAAACTTTTCTTCCCTGTCCCACCCCCCAAACAAAACTTTCTTATTCAAAGAGAATTTATCAAGCACCCATCTTGTGCAATGTGTAGTACTAGCTATTGGGGAGCCATAAAAATCTTAAACTAATATAAGAGGTAAAGGAAAAAATACACAAAATAATTATTATAAAAAAGAAGAGGAAGACAAGGTATGAGAATGGAGTAGTATCAGTACCAGATGAAATCTCAGGAATGGGAGCTCATTTTTGGCTGGGAACATTTTGTGTAGGGAAAGATGTTTCATCTGGGCCTTAAAGAATGGCTGGAATAAGTGATGCTACTTTTTCTGCTCATAGAGAGTCCCTAACCTGTCTGTCATGGAGCTGATCCTGTGTATCCCTCTAGCTCCTACAAGTCACCCAGACTTTCTCCTGATTGCCAAGGGCATATAGAACCCAATATTTGCAGATAGTCTGGGCCTGAGGAGCACCTACTACACAAAGGAGATCACAAAGGTGATCTCCTACCAAAAATTAGCTCCAAACTTAATCCATTTAGAACAAATCATGTCACAACCCAGCTTGTACCCAAAGACTGTATCCCCATCCCCAATTCTGCCATCTCTTTCATTGTTTTATCTTGATTCCCTAAAATAAAACTTTCCAACCAATCAGTGGTTAATACCTTCTGTGGACTAATATTCATCTGATTCTGTATTCTTTTTCTCTCTCTTCCCACCCTGTTAGTTTCTTCCTTCCTTTCTATTTCTTTGCAGTATTGAGGGGAAGAAAGGAACCTGGGCCTCAAGGTCTGAGTTGAAGTTTATTTTTGCAGTATGAATGAGCAAAGAATTTCACAAGCAGTTAAGAATATAAGCAGAACCTCACACCTAGCAGATTGGCTAACATGACAGCAAAGGAAAGTAATGAATGCTGGAGGGGATGTGGCAAAGTTGGGACATTAATTCATTGCTGGTGGAGCTGTGAACTGATCCAACCATTCTGGAGGGCAATTTGGAACTATGCCCAAAGGGCGCTAAAAGACTGTCTGCCCTTTGATCCAGCCATAGCACTGCTGGGTCTGTACCCCAAAGAGATCATAAGGAAAAAGACTTGTACAAGAATATTCATAGCTGCGCTCTTTGTGGTGGCCAAAAACTGGAAAATGAGGGGATGCCCTTCAATTGGGGAATGGCTGAACAAATTGTGGTATATGTTGGTGATGGAATACTATTGTGCTCAAAGGAATAATAAAGTGGAGGAATTCCATGGAGACTGGAACAACCTCCAGGAAGTGATGCAGAGTGAGAGGAGCAGAACCAGGAGAACATTGTACACAGAGACTGATACACTGTGGTCCAATAGAATGTAATGGACTTCTCCATTAGTGGCAGTGCAGTGATCCTGAACAACTTGGAGGGATCTATGAGAAAGAACAGTATCCACATTCAGAGGAAAAACTGTGAACAACCTAGTGCAAACATCAGCAACTGGAATTGCCCTTCCCTCAGCTATAGGATGGACTGGGGGAGGGAGGGAGGAAAAGAATATGATTCTTGTAACCAAGGAATAATGTTCTAAATTGACTAAAAAAGAGCTCACAATGAAAAAATAAATAAATAAAAATGAAAGAATATAAGCAGAATTGTAATTAGATATAGCTCAGCCTACTTAAAGAAACATTTTTCCAAAGCACTTTAGCCCCACTCATTAGCATAGAATTGTATGCCAAATACAGATTTTATCTGCTAGCTGAGGGAGTCCCATTAAGGATATGTATTTGCAATTATTTTGTTAACACATTTCTTGAAAGTAGTAAAACCATACTAAAAGACAGTATTATATAATAGAAAAAGGATTTACCTTTGAGTCAGATGACTTGAGTTCAAATTCGAGTTCCAACATTTATTTGATATGTGGCTGTGGACAAATCAACTTCCCTCTCTGAGCCTTAATTTAGCCTCTCTGTAAAATGGAAAAATATTTGTTAATCACTTGTTCAGTCATTTCAGTCATGTCCAATTCTTTGTGACCCCATTTTAGAGTTTTCTTGGCAAAGATATTAGAGTGGTTTGCCATTTCTTTTTCCAGTATATTTTACAGATCAAGACACTGAGGCAAACAGGGTGAAATGACTTGCCCAGGATCACACAACTAGTAATTGTCTTAGGCTAGATTTGAATTCAGGAAGATGAGTCTTGCTGACTCTAAGCTTGAAACTCTATCCACTGTACTTATAATCACTTACTATGTGTCAAATTCTGGCCTAAATGTGGAGGACATGAATATAAAAACAAAGACATCATAATAAGGGGAGACTGCACATATTAGGTGATTGATGGCAGATTGAGTTAGGTGGGGAATTTTAGTTTGGAAAGTTACAGTAAAGGTAAGTACTGCCATCAGGAAATAGATCGACCCTTCTTTCCAGTAGCAATGGGAATATTAATTTAATTATGGCTCTAGAACTGGAGAGCAGGGTGAAGACGGTACTGAGCACAAATGTAAAGTGGCTACCAAAAACATGGAGAGAGCGAGGCAGCTAGGTGGCTCAGTGGATAAGAGAGCGAGGTCTAGAGACAGGAGGTCCTGGGTTTAAATCTGGCCTCAGACACTTCTCAGCTGTGTGACCCTGAGAAATTCACTTAACCCCCATTGCCTAACCCTTATTGCTCTTCTGCCTTGAAACCAATACTCAGTATTTATTCTAAGACAGAAGATAAGGATTTCCCTCCAAAAAGAGATAGCAGGAGAATAAAGTGAATCATGCTTGGGACCTTCTGGCTATAATGAACTATAGGAAGCACCTACCAACAAGTGGGATAATAGTATTTTCACTCTCTATTTTCAATAAAGTACTTTGTACACCTTAAAGAGGTATCTTAAGGTGATCTTGTCATAGATTTTTTTTAAATGTTCTATAATTTCAGATATTCACTGTTCTAGCCCATTCTTCCAGTTAGGTTAGATTATTGATGTTTTCTTTTAATGATTGTTCCTCATAAGAACCACCATTTTACAGATTACTCTTCCCTACAAACAAAAGTCGTACATCCAGATACAACATCTTTTCCCTTTTCTACTTCATACCTTTGGGAGAAATTACAAAACCCCAGGCTGGGAACAGACCTTTGGTAGAAGGCATCCCAACAATCTTAGTGTTTCCAGGTAGACTATGACCAAAGGGCAGAGCCAAGATGGCAGCTTAATAGCAATATCTTTAAAAAGCACCTCAAAACATCAGGAGTCAAAAGCCAATAGCAAGAGAGAGTGAGCGGTCTCATCTACTGTACACAACTTGAAAGATAGGCAGACAGAGTTGATTTTTACAGGATAAGAGGAAGCAAAACTGTACACAGAGGAGTGCTAGCCAACCATTCTCCTACCTACTGCACTAGGTTCAGAATCTAGGCATAAGCTAACTTCAGAATTCCTGGACTCAAGCTTCACCAACTCCAGACCCACCCCTTGAAGTCCCAGGCCCTGGCACCAAACTAACTATAGAAAATTTCTATGACAACAAAGAGCAAGGCACAGAATCAAAAGGAGACAGTGAGATTCAATAATCACACGCAAAACTTGAAAGAAAAATGGAAATTGTCTCAGGTGCTTGAAGAACTCAAAATGGAATTCAAAAATCAAATAAGACTGATTGAAAAAAAATGAGGGAAAGAAATGCAAAAAGGAAATAACTTAAAAAGCAAAATGGATCAACTGGGGAAAGAGGCAAAAAAATCCAATGAATAAAAGAATTTCATAAAAAGTAGAATGGACCATATGGAAAATGAAGATCAAAAAAAGTCATGAAAGAAATTCAATCTTTAAAAATGAGAATTGGGCAAATAGAAGTTAATGACTTCATAGACCCAAGAGAGATAGTGTAAGAATTATTGGACTACCTGAAAGTAATGACCAAAAAAAAAAGCCGAGACATCATCAAGAAATTATTTAAGAAAACTGCCGGGGGGGCAGCTAAGTAGCTCGGTAGACTGAGAGCCAGGCCTAGAGATGGTAGGTCCTAGTTTCAAATCTGACCTCAAATACTTCCCAGCTGTGTGACCCTGGGCAAGTCACTTGACCCCCCATTGCCTAGGCCTTACCACTCTTCTGCCTTGGAGCCAATACACAGTATTGACTTCAAGACAGAAGGTAAGGGTTTTAACAGGAAGGAAGGAAGGAAGGAAGGAAGGAAGGAAGGAAGGAAGGAAGGAAGGAAGGAAGGAAGGAAGGAAGGAAGGAAACTGCCCTAATACTCTCGAACAGGAGGGTAAAATAGAAATTGGAAAGAATCCACAGCTCATTTCTGCAATAAATCCTCAAATGACAACTTCCAGGAATGGTATAGCCAAGTTCAAGAACTTCCAGGCCAAGGAGAAAATACTGCAAGAATACAGAAAGAAACATTTCCAATATCATGGAGCATCAGTCAGGCTTACACAGGATCTGGCACCTTCTACACTGAAGAACCAGAAAGCTTGAAATATGATATTCCAGAAAGCAAGGGAACTGGGTGTACAACTAAGAATCACCTACCCTTCAAAGCTGAGTATATTCTTTCTGGTGAAAGTATGGTCATTTAATAAAATAGAGGATTTCCAAGTATTCCTAAAGAAAAGACCAGACTTAAACAGAAAATTTTATATCCAAATATAAAATTCAAGAGAAGCATAAAAGGTAAATAAGAAGGAAAAGATTCAAGGACTTCAAAAGGTTGAATTTATTTATATTCCTATATGGAAAAATATCTGTAACTCTTCAAATTTTTATCATTTTCATAGTAGTGAGAAGAAATATACATCGACAGAGAGTATAGTAGTATGCTGTTTAGGAAGATATGTTAAAAAAAATTGTAGGAATGAAAAGAGTATTGTAATAAGAGAAATTAAATGGTGTAAATAATATCACATAAAGCGGTATGGGGGGAGGAATACTATTACAGTGGAGGAGAGGTGATGGGTAATACTTAAATCTTACTCGGATTGGAATTGGCTCAGAAAGGAAATAACAGCTAGATTCATCTTACCCTATAGAGAAGTAAAAGGGGAATAAGAAAGGGTGTGGTGGGGAGAGGAAGGAAGTAATATAAGGGAGGGAGAAGTTGGGTGAGTGATTAAAAGACCCTAGAGAGAAGTAGGAGTAAGAAAGGGAATGGTGGGAAGGGGAGTAATAAGGGAGAGGGAAGAGGGGGAGTGATTAAAAAACAAAACACTGGTATGGAGGGAAAGAGTGAAAGGAGAAAGGGCATAGTCAAGAGGAAATCAAGATGGAGGGGAATACATGGATGATAATCATAACTGTAAATGTAAAAGGGATGAACTCACCCATAAAATGGAAGTAGATAGCAGAATGGATTAAAAACCAGAATCCTACCATATGTTGTTTACAAGAAACCCATTTAAGGTAGGTAGACACACACAGAGTAAAGGTCAGAGGCTGGAGCAAAATCTATTGAGCTTTAACTAAGACCCCAAAAAAAGCAGGAGTAGCAATTATGATCTCAGACAAAGCTAAAGCAAAAATAGATCTGATTAAAAGAGATAAGAAAAGTGAATAAGAAAGGTAGTATAGACAATGAAGAAATATCAGTACTTAATATATATTCACCAAATGATATAGCATCCACATTTTGAAAAGAATGAACTAAAAGAGCTTAAGGAGGAAATAGACAGTAAAACTATATTAGTGGGGACCTCAACCTTCCCTATCAGAACTAGATAAATCTAACCCTTCAAAAAGTAAAGGAAGTGAATGAAATTTTAGAAAAGTCAGATTTAATAGACATCTGGAGATAATTGAATAGGGATAAAAAGAACCATATAAAAAAATTAACCATGTGCTGGGGCATAAAAATTTCACAACCAAATGCAGAAAAGCAGAAATAATAAATGCAATTGTTTCAGATCACAGTGCAATAAAAATTATAATCAATAAGGGTTCATCAAAAGGCCAATTAAAAATTAATTGGAAATTAATCTACTTCTTCAAAATGAGTGGGTCAGGTAGATGATGACCTCCACTAGCCCTTGGAAATGAAGCATCTCTTCTATTTATTATCATGTTGGCTTAAGCACTAAACTCAATGATAAAGTTATATTAAATCTTTAGTTTTGTATAAAATGCTTTTAAATATTTTTTACTCCTTCAGATAAAAAGCAAATGAAAACAGAATCATATAAGACTAATCAGCATGTTATTTTCATTCTTTATCTCAGAGCTTTTACTCCTAGGGAAGAAAACCTGAGACTATTTTCCTACATCAGTGCATTGAATGTAACCTTTCCCTTTTGCAGATTTTTGTCAAAAGGTGTTTAATCATTATCAGGGACATAATCTCTCAGTTCTTGTTAATAGTATCAGGGATACTAATTGAAAGAAATGGTTTGTTTTCATCAGTAAAGGCTAACAAAGATAGATTTTAAGAGGTCTGCCTGGAGATTGAAGAGGGCTGACATTTTCCTCTTGAGGGCCTCATCAGCTTGTTTTTATCGAATGCTTATCATGAAACAGGAAGACTTAGATAGGCAATAGGAATGAAATGGCTCAAAAGCCAGTCATTCCTACTCTCAATGAGAAACTTTATAATCTGAAGGTAAATGTGTGGGTACTTAGGAAGATGGAGAGGGACACTTATATAGATTTAGCTCTTACATCCATGAAAGTTATTAAATAGAAATAAAAATTAAAGATTTATTTCTTGAAAATGAGAAGTACCTTTAGATACTATCTCCAGTAAGACTTGACTCAACTCAAGAAGACAATCAATTGGATGTAGATGCCAGTAGTCTGGATTGCTCTGGCTGCCATCCATCCCCTTTCTTATCTTCTAACGTCATAAAAAGAAATAGATTTCCTGCTAGGACAGCTATGAGAAAAAAGGGCAGTGAGAGAGAGAGAGCCCGAGAGCCCCTGGGACATCTGAAATGGGCTATCAGACGCAAATTCCCTCACCCAAGATTCAGAGAGTGGCTAGGTATGTTTGGTGGATGTTTCTCTTAGACTTTTCTATCATGAAGCTTTGGTTGGAAAGGAGGACAAATTTAGGTCCCGACACTGATTGTTAAAGGAATGATAGAAAGAGGGAGCAGTGGCTAAGAACTGACTCTCCCTTTATTCATTTGTGGATGGAGAGAATGACCTGTTGCCTCACCAACATTGATCTTGTTTGGAAGGTGTTGAATTCCCTTCCCCATGCAATAGCAGCCTGATGCTGGGAAGTCCTTGTCAAAGCAAGAATCTTTAAAGGCAGGTCTCCTCTCAAACTTCCTGCCTCCTCTTGTCATAGATGTGGATAGAGATAAAAGGGAAAGAGCATCCTTGCCCTTCTAATGAGTGCTTTGGGATCCCTGGAAAAGGAATTCACACAAATTCTGTTCGTCTTTATAAACCAAAGGATTCATAGACTCAGAAAGAGACCAAGAGACAATCATGGGAAAGGAATATTTTTGTTTTTAATTTTTACTTATTTTTTTTTCAGTTAACAAACATCTATTTTCTCTTCCTCCCTCCCTGGTTCCTAGCCTCCCCTACTTGGGCATGGTTTTACATTAGTTGCTGTTCAGTTATTTCTTGGCAGTGGTTTGCTATTTCCTTCTCCAGATTATTTTAAGATGAAAAAATTAAGTGACTTGTCTAGGGTCACACAGTTTCTGAATTTTAATTCAAACTCAGGCGTTCCTGATTCCAGGCTCAGTGTCACCTTACTGTGACCTTAACATTAGGAAGAGCCTATCCTTCCTTTTCCCATCTTACTTGGCTTCCCCCTAACTGTTGTGTCTATTGTGTCTCTCCCTCCCCTTCTGTGCAGGGTGTCCACACTGTAAAAGTACAATCCCGAACTTCACTGCCACTGCTGAACTCTTCAAAGACGACCGTAAGGTAAGGACATCCCTGTGGTTCTTATTTTCTTTTTCTTTCCCCCTTAAGCTCTGCTCTCCCACTAATTCCTCTGCTTGTTCTGTCCCATAAGGGAGCCTGCCTCATGCCTGGCCCATCTCTGCAGAGGTGACTGGCATCTTTGGGATCCCTGGCATTTTTATCATTAGCCACTTCCCTTTAGGGCTCTTTTGGGAAGGGCCAAGTTTACAGTCCAAAGATAGAGAAGAAGGAAAGGGCTATGATCAATGAAACCACATCCTGTTTAAGCCAGAGGCACCTGCAGCCACAGCCTAATGAAGCATAAAATTAACAAGTTAAAACTGCAGATTAGAATATATTGAGAGGAGAGGGAGGGAGGCTGGGCACAAGAGCTTCTACCTGACTCGTCTTTGATTTCTGTTTTGTACGTGGGGAAATGTGGTGTGCCTCTGAGGAGCTACTCCTCAAAACAGCTAAATTGCTCTGTGGGGACCCCATACCACACAAGTGGTCCTGAGGACAGGCTGCTGTGTATACCAACTAAAATTAATATGTATCTAGACACAAGATATAAATCAAAATGAAGTCTTTCCACTGTGTATTTCTATGTTGATGAAATAAGCACATTACTGTTACTGCTCTGGTTTATCATACAGCTTTTTCTGAACTGGTCTGGTCCGTTAGTATTAAAAAACACCAACACGTTCATGGCAAAGATTTGCAAATCATTTACCATGCCATCACCATCTTGAAAATTGGTTGTTTCAAAAGTTTTTTTTTTTCACTTAAAAGTTGTTTGCTTGTGGCTTAGAACATATTTTCCCATCTACAAGATAGCTAGCTTCCCCCAGATAACCCTCAAAAGCTAATTTAACACTTCATTGTAGCTGATATTTTCTACACAGTTACAGTGAAAAATATTTTTAAAATATCATAATTGTTTGCTATAATTCTATAGCATTGTCATAGCATAATCATTTGTGAATTAATTTGGAAATGTAAACACAAATTATTTTAAAGGTAAAATGCTTTCAGAGGTCCTTATGAATATGAGGGTGCAGGGACAGGTACATGACCTACCTTGTACTTGCTCTCAGGCCAAAACCTGTCATTGTATTGTCTGGTCCAGAAATCAAGCAGAGATGGCCAGGAATTGGTTTACAGGGGAGAACTCTGGTAGATACCAATTCCAGGGAGTTTTAACTAAGGGAAGAAGTGACAGATGTTACAGATTTAGGTAAGCCATAAGGTTTGATGTCCAAAAGCTCAGAAAATCAACAAGATTTAGCAAGTAAAATTAAATTCTTATAGAAAAAGTTAATTCTTATCTGTCATATTTTATGTTCCTTGCTAGATGTAGACAACATGGGGCTACAGCTATTAATTATAGGGACAGTAGAGTCAGGAGTTTTCAGTTGAAGTGTGGCTCTGGAACAAATATGTTACCAAATAGTATATCACCTGTCAACATGGGTTTTTTCCCTTCCTTTGGGGCCCAGTCTAATAAGTTATGTATAGCATTTTTTATTTTTTTATTTTTATTTTTAAATTTTTATTGGAACACAGAACTGGGTTCCCAGGATGACTCATTTGGACTATTGTCTTTCCTAACCTATCATAAATTGGGGATGAGGGGACAAGTCAGCAGAGAAAGAGCAATTCAACTAGGAAAGGAGTTTGAGGAGACAGAAATGGAACCATAGATACATCTTGGCTTGGTCATAAAGTACAATTTTGAAGATAATGGAGATAAATGTGGATTTTACTCTGTTTCTTCTCTTTGGATCAGGTAACAATGATGTAGAACAGATTCCAAAAAGAATGTTAACCAGTCTAAGGGAAAGGGAACAGAGTCAACTTGAGGTCATGGGATTAACCGAGCTCAGAGAGGATAGCCAAACATCCCATGTTAATAGTATACGGGTGAGATAGTCTTCCAGAGAGAGGTCTTCTCCCACAGGTGCTCTTCCTATATCATCTACCCTCCTGGCTTAGGAAGAAGAGTTGGTAGATAATCAGGGGCCAGTTCTTTATGTTTAAGTTAGAAAAGGTTCAGGCCCTTCAATTCATTCCTGAAATAGATTTCCTATATTAATAAAACAGTAGTGCCAGAAGGGATCCTAAAGACGAATTAATTCAGCCCTATCCTTTTGAAGTAGAATAACAAAAGAGAGGGCATCTAGGTTTGCACAGTGGAGAGAGTGCTGTGCCTGGAGTCAGGAAGTCTCATCTCCTGAGTTCAAATCTGTCCTCTGACACTTACTAGCTGTGTGACCCCAGACAAGTCACATCACCTTGTTTGCCTCAGTTTTCTTATCTGCAAAGTGAGTGAGAGAAGGAAATGGCAAACATTCCAGTATCTTTGCCAAGAAAACCCCAAATGAGGTCATGAAGAATCAGACACAACTGAAAATGACTGAATAGCAACAAGACCAAAGAGTTAGTGGCCAATCTGAGATAAGACCCAGGTTTACAGAGTTCTAGTTCAATGCATTTTCTCTACATTATCCTGCCTCCTTCAGCTTGAATTTTATTTTTATCTCCAGAAGCCTGTCCCTACTCCTTCCCCAATCAATATGCAGCTGGTTATTCTCTTCCATTTTCATAGCCAAAGTCAATATTAGCTCCTGCAGAGATTTATTTTACTGAATCAATAAAGCTGCATGTGGCAGTACATATTTTAGCTGGGGCACTCCCACCCCTAAGAGTTACCTTAGCTTATTCAGCGGCCTCAGCTGATGGTAAATATGAGTAGAAGGAATTTAGGTCTCTTTGAATGGATAGCTTTCTAGAGAGGGAAGTGAAGAAAATAAAGGTTGGTGAGTCACTAGACACATAGGCCCAGTGTAGTGGGTTGCATTGGAGTTAGGATGGCATTGCTTCTACCTTCCTCCCAGTGCCCCTAAAGGGACTTAGAGAAGGAATTTGATTCAGGGATCTCCAGCATCTTCTCCAATTCCAGGAGCCTCTAATTCTGTAATAAGTTCTCACTAAGTGGACAGAGCCATTTAAAAAAAAAATCAGGCAGGGAAACCGTCTAGACACATCAAAAATAAATAAAGAAGTTAAAATCTGTCCATTCTGTACTGTGGGTGAGTAAGTGCAGACTAGGAGGAGGCATCTTGAGAATCTTGTGTTTATTTGGTGGAAGAGAAGGCAGGTTTGCTGCCTCATTTCCAGAAATTCCAAGGACATTTCCTGAATGACATAAGATCTCATAAAACTGTTAAAATTTGGAGAGGTTGACGGCTTATCTCTCTTGGAAGTGGGGGTATCTGAGCTAGCATTTTCAGCCACAAGCTGGACTTGATTATGTGACTGCCACCTTGTTTGGGAATTCAGAATAGATTTTTTTTTTAATTTAGCAGGTTTATAAAATTGTGCCTTATACTTCAAATAGCCTCAGGGCAGGAATACAAATTAAATTCATAACTTAAACATGAATACAGAGAACAACTAGGAGTTATTGGGTCTAAAATCCCTCATCAGATACTTGAAAGCTATGCTAAAGAAACAGCCTTGATTGCCCAGTGTCTTCAGGGCTCCTAGGAGAGCCATGCTTCAGCCTCCAGTTAGGTCATCCCAGTAAAGGTGACAAGGCCCTCTCCTGAGAATTAGTGCCTATGGGAATGGCTGCATTGTTTTATATGAGCTCACAAACTACTGTTTTCCTCACTTATTTGCATAATTAAGAAATGCTTTATAAAACATTTATTTTCAATTTCAAATTGTCTTAGGAATTACAGCTCTTTTTATTAATTGGGAAAATGGGAATGACGATAGTTATAATAGCTAACATTTACATAGGACTTGCCAGGTACTGTGCTGAGCCCTTTACAAATATTATCTCATTTGATCCTTACAACAACCCTGAGAGGGAGATGCTACTTTTATTCCCATTTTACAGATAAGGAAACTGAGGCCAACAGGGGTTAAATTGCCCAGGATCATATGGCTAGTCAGTCTGATTAGAACTCAGATCTTCCTTACTCCAGGCTTGGTGCTCCCTTCACTACATTGCCTAGTTGTCCCAGTGACATCAGCATTGATGAACTTCTGACCTGAAGTCTATAATTCATCTCTTGTCTGGTACCTTATGAAGTGACAGTGTTCTGGCCACAGCTGCTGCCTCCCAGAAAATAGTGTTCCTTCCTGGTCCTGGGCACTTAGTCAGCATTCAGGAAACATTGACTAAGAGGATTGGAGGATTGGAACGCTTATTTTCCTGAGGGAAACCTTGGCCAGTTTATAAATGCAGAGCAATTAAAGAGCTCTGAACCTTAGTTAGCAACTAATATGAATGTGAAGCCCCACAAACCTAAGTGAACTCTATTCACAACCCACTAAGTCGTCCTCTCTCTTTCTTTCTCTCTCCCTTTATCCTTTTCTCTACCCCTTTTCCCCCATTTTTCTCTTTAATTGACTATAATATGGGACTGCAAAAGTTAATTATAGTTCTTTTTAATAATGTTGCATGCTCCCTATTCTTAATCTTAAAAACAAGGTAGGTTAAAACTTTCACATTTTTCCTTTTTAAAAATAATAAAATCTCATTAAAGCTGTTTTTTATTTGTATGACATTTAGCTAACTTTTTTTTTCTTCCTTGGGGGTTGGTAATTCTTAAGTGAAAAAAAGTTCCTTTTTACTCTCTGATTCCATAAGGATAATATAAGGGAAAACTTCTAACTTACAGAAGACCCTGAAAAGTAAAAGGGGGTGTCTGGTGGTGAGAGGATAAAGAACAAGTGAACAAATATAGGAACTTGGAAAGCTGTGAAATCCCTTTACTTACAAGAACTCTTGGAAAATTGGGAGGCCCTCGTTCATCCAAACAAGGGAGGGGCTATCCCATGTAGAGGAAGAAAGAGAAGGTATAATGACCTCCCTCAGGTGGGTGCCTACCTTGCCTGATATGAGCCCATGAATCTCATTTAAAAAAAAAAAAAACTTGCAAAATCCTTGAGCTTTAGAACATTTGCCAGCCCTTTGAAATGTATTTGATCTAACCTCACTCATTCCTCCATGTTGTTTCTGCCCCTCCCAGCTGTCACTTTTAACCCAGTGTAACGTTTTCTAATCTCCTATGCACAGCACCTAATGGAAAATTCCCACTGGAAGCAAAGAGAAAGAATAAGAGGAAGATCCATAGAGCTGGATAACCATTCTTCTGATCCTACTGCCTGATTTTGCTGTTTTAAATCCTTAGTTCCATGTTCTCTACAGTCTTTGCTACTTATAAAAAATGATGCCTACTTTTATGACTACTATAGTGCACTGAGCTCAGAGAGAATCGTTCTCTTTCCCTCAGCTCTTGGAGGCGTGCACATCATGAAGAGTCCAGATTTTCCACGATGTCGAAATTAGGTTGTCTAGAGCTTGTAGCCTGGGAATCAAACTGACTGTTCTGTTCTAAATGATTAGTACTACTCTTGTTCTTTCTGTGCCATCTGAGCACCTTAATCCTAACTAGCTGGCTTCAGACAAAGCCAAGCCAAGCCAAAAAGGAGCTTGCTTTCAACTGTTGTTAAAAAAACAACAGCGCAGAGTTTCTTAGCCTTTTTGTGGTCACAGACCTCTTAGGTAATCTGGTGAAGCCTACGGGCCCCTTCTCAGAATGTATTTTTGGGAAGAGTTATTTTGTTTCTTTTTTAAACCCTTACTTTCTCTCATGGCAAGGGCTGAGCCAACAGAGTTAAGTGACTTATCCAGTCACATAGCTAGGAAGTGTCTAAGGCAAAATTTGAGCCCAGGTTCTCCTGGGTTCAAACCACTGTGTACTCTGTCCACTTTGCTACCTAGCTGCCCCCCAAATAATGTTTTAAAATTAATAAAAACACATAGAATTAATAAAGGAGGCCAATTATATTAGAATATTTCTTTTAAAACTATTCCCTGGCACCCGGCTAAGAACACCAGACAGAGCAGGTCCCGCACTGACGGTGCTCTCAAGAGTGGAATGTTACTGTGGCAGAACAGCATCCCCCGAGCCAGAGACGTTATCTTGTAGACAGTCCGTGAGCGCCGAGGTGCCCTGTTCTCTAATGCGTACAGTCTCTCCTTTGCCTGGCAGATTGCCTGTGCTGCAGTTGACTGTGCCAAAGATAAGAACCGGGATCTGTGTAAGCAGGAAGGGGTGGATGGCTACCCCACCTTCAACTACTACAACTATGGGAAGATGATTGAAAAATATAATGGAGATCGGACGGTGAGTATGTAGAAACTACTGTGTGGCCTAGCCCAGCTTCTTCCGTAGGACCACTTCTAAGTCTCAGTTCTTGTTCCTTGTCTTTCTTCTTCCTGCTCTTCCTGGGTGCCAGGCCCAAGACCGTTCAGCCCAACAGTTCCTTCTCTGTTCCTGCATCTCTCTCCCTTCTTCTCCTACTTCACTTCATAGGAAAGCTGTTAACCCCAGTTAACCTCTGTATAGTGTCCCTTTCCTGTTTGAGGACTGACCATAACAGTAATGGGACGTGGAGGTACAGGAGTTTGAAATTTGTTGGGGAGAAGCATAGCTAGAGCAACACTATATCCCAGCTTGCCCAAGAGAGTCATTGTTAAGAAAATTAATTGTTAACAAGGCCCTACGAAAATAAGATCTTCTCTCAGATTCAAGAACCTGGCGGCTCCATTCATAGTCAGCCCCTCTGTGCTTTGCTAGCTAAGTTGGTTACAATAAAGTACTAACTAAGCCTGCTCAGGACGTAAAACATCTTATGCTTTTGCATTTCCAAGACATATAGATATAAATATAGAGAGCTATTCATTTCCCATCCTGAAGTTAGGAAGAGCCTGTCTTTCCAGCCTCGTTGGACATTTTTCTCCCTCTCATACTGTGATTCAACCAGATTGACTTCTCTCATTTCCTCACACATGGCATTCCATCTCCTGTCTTGGTCCCTTCCAAATGCCTGGGATGTGCCTTCTCTGCCCCTTCGCCTCACACAGAGAGTCTTTCCTGCTTCTTCTCTGTTAGGACATAGCTCCCATGCTGTCTTCTGCTGTAAGCCTTTTCCTGCCTCCCTCCCTCCCAGTTGCTAGGGCATTCTCTCCCAAACCACCTTGTATTTAACACTATATTTGTATTCACTTTATGCTTGTTCCTTTTGAGTAAGGACTATTCCATTCTTTGCTCTTATTATCCCCAGTGGCTAGCATAGTAGACACTTAATAAATATTTTTCCAAAAAATCCTTACCTTCTGTCTTAGAATTGATACAGAGGGGGCAGCTGGGTAGCTCATTGGATTGAGAGCCAAGACTAGAGAGGGGAGGTCCTAGGTTCAAATCTGGCCTCAGACACTTCCCAGCTGGGTGACCCTGGGTAAGTCACTTCACCCCCTTTGCCTAGCCCTTACCGCTCTTCTGCCTTGGAACCAATACACAGTATTGACTCCAAGACAGACGGTGAGGGTTTAAAAAAAAAAAGAATTGATACAGAATATAACAGGCAGAGGATAGGTAAGGGCTAGACAATTGGGGGTAAGTGACTTGCCCAGGATCACATAGCTAAGAAGTGTCTGAGACTAGATTCAAACCCAGGGACCTCCCTTCTCCAGACCTATTTCTCTATCTTCTGAACCACCCAGCTGCCCCTAATAAATACTTATTGATTAATTGATTGATCTCCAACTTTAATGTAATTTTTTTTTAACCCTTACCTTCCATCTTGAAATCAATACTGTGTATTGGCTCCAAGGCAGAAGAATGGTAAGGGCTAGGCAATGGGGGTCAAGTGACTTTCCCAGGGTCACACAGCTAGGAAGTGGCTGAGGACAGATTTGAACCCAGGACCTCACATCTCTAGGCCTGGCTCTCAATCCACTGAGCTACCCAGCTGCCCCCTTTAATGTAATTTTTAAAAGAATGAACTGGTGAACTGAAATACACTCCTTAGAGTTGAAATTTGAGAGTTACAGAGACAAATGTTAATAAAAACATCTCCCCCTCTGAGATCTAGCACTGACCATGCTGGTAACCTTGGAAAGTGAGAGCCACCTCAGAATCTGAAAAGAGATATGATTGTTCACTCCTGGAACCTGTGGATCTTTCCCAGGACTAAACTCTGCCTAAAGGAGGTTCTAAGAGCAACAGTGCATGGGAGGGACCACTATCTTAAAAGCCCCAGACCTTAGGACCCTCCCATCAAGCTCTTTCTCCTAATGTCCAGTTGGTGGAAGATATTTTACTTAACTTTTTTCTTCTTTGTTTTGTCTGTGTTTTGGGAAAAACAGATTCCTGAGACTTTTTGTTAGCCTGAACTCTTTTCTTCAAAAGATACTACAGCTTCAGCCTCTTTCCAGTATCAGTTGTTCTTTCTGTTATGCCCCCTAAAGTACTTGGCCAGAAGGAGAAGGAGTAATTTGCCTGCTGCTCCTCTTTATCACCCTTTCCAGACTATCTCTGTAACCTAATTCTGTAGCCTTTCCTCCTTTCCTTCTGAGCCAGTATTTATCTATAATACCATCATCCTGCTAGATCCTTGTAGCTATAATCTACCAGGAATCTCTCTTTGCTGATTATTCTCTGTCCTTTCTAAAGAAGTTCAATCCTAGCTTGTAGCCTTCCTAACTACTTCTGTTCTGGTCCTCATATTTAAGGACTTCAATAATATGTTTGATAAACCCCCTCAAAAACCCAGGCTTCCCAACTGAGATCTGTGTCTTTATTTCACTTCAGCCGCCAACAGGGATGGGCTATGGCTTAGATCTCAGCATCACTCATAACCACCACCTTCAAGATTTTGAACTCAGATATTTCCCTTTCTGGTCATAATCTCTTGTGCTTCTATCTTTGGCTCACTCCTCTTAAACCTGTTCTTCATCCTTATGGTGACTGCCGGGTCTATTCTACTTTTCTTGTTCTTGTTTTCTTGTTCACTTTCTTCCCTTCACAGCCTTGACCTTGTAGTCAATTCATCTTCTACCCTTGAATCTCTTGTTTCCTGTCCTAATTTTTATGCCTTCCATTTTTTCAAAATTTGATCCCTCCACCATCTTCCCTTTTTTGTGACTGAACATTGTTGGAGGGAGTCACACAACTGTGCCAAGTAGGTCCACTCCTAATTTATGTTATCTGATTTTAACTGGACCTTCAGTTATGAACACTCCTTTCAAATAGGAATGTTCTTACTCTAATGAATATTTTTATATTATAATTATTTCTCAATATATTATCCCTATTCTCAATTGACTTTTATAAAGAGGAACAGCCCTTCATTGCCCCCTAAACATGTCTAAGTTGATGTCCCATCAGCATCTCAAACTCAATGTGTTGAAAAAGGAACTGATAACCTTTCCCTCAAAATATGCCCCTCCTCTAAATTTTCTTCTTCAGGCATCTTATTCCACCCCTTCTCCTGACTCCTAGTGGATCCCAAGTCCAGGCCCTCATCACCTCTGTACATGCTGACTGGTCTCCATGTTTCTGTCTTCACATTAATCCAATATATCTTCTTCACAGCTGCCAAAATTGTCACCCAGAGGTGTACTTTCACCCATACCACTTCCACCCTCCACAATTGGAAAGCCTTCAGTCTTTCCCTCTTGCTTCAGAGATAAAATTACAAAATCTTTAGCTTGACATTTAAGACTCTCCCCCATCAGACTCCAGCCTTATTTCACATCAGTTACTTCCCTTCATACACTCTTTATTCCAATCAGGCTAAACAGTTGTTTATTCCCCAAACTCAACAGTCCAGCTCCTGCCTCCATGCAGTCTCAAAAACTGCTTGGAGGAGTGTGCGCCCTGCTGCTCTCCGCCTCTCATAACCCTGATCATCCAACACGGCTTAGTTTAACTACCGATAGCCCCTCTGTCACCTTTTCTAATAGCCACCACTGTTCACAGCATGGTGGTTGTTATGCCATTGGAACATCAAATCAGCTCTGAAATGTAGGCACTCCACACAGAGTGACCGTTGTATAGATGAAGAAAGCCGAGGGGTTTGCTCCAAGTCATACAGCGTCTAATGTCAGAGGTGCATCTCTAATTCCAGGCTTATTCCTCAGCACTCTGCCATGTGAAAACTCCCTGAGGTCAGGGACTCATAAGCCTTTGCTCCTGTGCCTGGCACCAGGCACAAAGCTTGGCCACTTGTAAGGGCTTAATTCATCGTTGTTGAATTAAATTAGTCAGGGAAAGGATACTTTTCATTTTTCTGACAACTCTTGGACACCACCTTGGAAGGTGTAAAATGTAAGTGGAGAAAAAAGCAAGAGGATGATGCATACAAAAGGAAATAACAGCACAGTTGTGCTTAACCAAAGAAACCTTCATTCTTTCACTCCCTATCTTGGGGGAAGGGAGTGGATGCAATAATTTGTATTTGTTTAACATGGAGTACTACTGAAGACCAAACTAGTGAAATATACATCGCATCTCTTTAATACCCATCTTAAACCTTTAACCAGCATAGACATAAAACAGCAAATCAGTATCACAGATGGAATATAAGACCTAGCCCTTGGGGGCAGCTGGGTAGCTCAGTGGAGTGAGAGCCAGGCCTAGAGATGGGAGGTCCTGAGTTCAAATGTGACCTCAGACACTTCCCAGCTGTGTAACCCTGGGCAAGTCACTTGACCCCCATTGCCTAGCCCTTACCACTCTTCTGCCTTGGAACCAATGCACAGTATTGATTTCAAGATGGAAGGTAAGGGTTTAATTAAAAAAAAAAAAAGACATAGCCCTTCATTTAGTCAGTTCAGTAAAGGTAATAATATTTCAACCCCACAGCAAGCATAGAAACAGTCAGGTATTACTACCATAAGGACATAGGGAATGAGAGAAAGATAATATCCCAAACCCATATTTATAGTAATTATAGGGTGTATTTCAGATAACACCAGCTGTGGTAATGGTGCAGACCAATAAAAAGAAAAGCTATTGTTTCCTGCCACTGTAAAATGTATCCAGACCAAGCAGCAGCTGTTAGAAATGAAGCTGAGTGAAAAACAGTTAAGTGGAATCTTCCACTGCTCCCCAGGTGAACTACAGAGTGGTAGTTCCTAAGAGAATGGTTCCTGAGTACCATTGAGACAGAGAATTCCAACCAAAATGTCCACCTGTCAGTCAGAGCCACTCCTCCTGCTAGCAGCACCAAGATTCCATTAGTTGCTTTTGCCCAGCCAGAAGCATCTCTTAAAATACAAGGGACTCAAGGTGACAGTTTCCTCTGAAATTCAAAATTTCCTTGGCTCTTGTCCTTCCAACTTGCCAACTGAAAGAGAAAACTACCTCCAAAAGGAGATAGTTTAATGGAAAGGACCTAGAAGGATTGAAAATTGGGGCGGGGGGGCAACTAGGAACTTCCCAGGGCCAGTGAAGCTTGCAATTATTTTAAAAAAAAGTTTATTGAGGGTAGAAAATGGTAGATAAGATCCTAAATCTACATAGCTATAGCTCCTCCCACAAATCTATGCTCCCTCTCAAGGGGTTTGCTTTTCTGGTCTTCTCAAGCTCTTCTTATTAACTTCCTGATCTTATCTAGACCCCAAAAAAAGCGATCTGACTATATACTACAGATTGTCTTTAAAAGGGTGAGGATGCAGGAATCACAGATGTACTAATGCCTGGGGTTGCCCTCCTAGGTAAACCCAAAGTCCCAGGTGACAAAACCCTTGGATTTACCTTAACCAAGTTGTTTCTGACAGGTTGATCTCTGAACTTCAGGGAAAGGCAGGGCTCCTCCAAGGCAGTTCCCCAACTCAGGAATTCCTAATCTCTCCATAAGATTAGTCTTTTCCTAGGAGATACCAAAGCAAAGATCCTCCTTACCAGCTCAGAGGAAAGCCAGATCGGGAGAGCCTGTTAAACCCAGTAAAATCCCAAGATCCTCATCTCCTTCCAGAATCTTCTCCCAGGATTTGTGTCTAAATTCTCCTCCTTTTCTCTTATAGACAATCTGTGCATTTTTCTCTATCCCTTATCATTTTTCCTTACGCTAGGTCACTTCTCTTGTGAGCTAGTTAGTTTTACTTTCTCCTGCAAGCATAGAGTCTGTCCCTTACCTCATGTGAGAAACTCACCTCTAAGACTAGGGGGGAAAATTCATTACCCATGACCAGGTTATGGAGGGTAAGAGCACGTGTTCTTCACACATGGAACAGAAAACATCATAAGGGGAAAGAGGTGGTCTCTTCCTGGTGACTAATTGGGTTTCAGAGTTCAGAACCAACTCCAAAGGACAATGCTGAGGAAGGAGTAGAACAAAATTGCAACCAACTGTCTATCTTGGATCCAGTTTGGACCAATATAACATAACTAAAGCCACTTTCTTCAGCTTCTTTGCTCTCTCAGCAAGGTCAAGAAAGAGGTTGTCAGAAAAGTGAGGAGAATTATGTGCCCCTTATCAGATAATGAAAGACCCCTTTTCTTTCCCGCCCAGGACTCTCTTTGTTCTCTGCCTCTTTTCCTCAACTCCTTCCTTTCTTTCAGGAGTCAGGGTTTGTCTCTTTTGTTCGAACTCTCCGAGAGCGAGACCATGAGCGACTTGGAAAAAAGAAAGATGAACTGTGATTTCTGCCTCAAAAGAAGCTTTTCCACTACACTGTGAACGATGCTGGCTTTGTTGTTCCTGAGTTTTCACACCTTCTGAAGACAAAGTTTTTTATAGCCATCTGTGGCCATTTTGTACAATTTTAAAATAAAGTTGAACCACTTGTTTGGGGATTTGGGGATTTTTTTGGGTGGGGGGTGGAAAAGGTGGGGACTGTTAAAGGATGGGCTTGTTGCCATATTGAGCTCTGAGCTTGCATTTCCTCCTCTGTGAGGCAATGCCAGCAACACTCCTATGCAATATTTATGTAGGTAGAGACTGTTTGAGAGCCAGGACTGCCAGGGTAGTCTGTCCCTTCCAGCTGTGCAAGGGAAAGGAGGAAAATAGAAGATATGAATGATACTAAAATCCTTCCTTTGGACCTAGATCTTTCCAAGCTTGGGAAATTGTCAGATGTTTGAAGGGAACATTATAATGCTCAGGGAAAACCAGAAAATGAAACAAATTGAGACACAAGTGTGGGCTCTTTCCAGATCTCTGGGACTTCAGTTGTGATGTGTCCCTGGAATGTGTTTACATAGATCTGTTTTCTCTCTTTTGGACTCTGTCTCTGTGTTTGCATCTTCTCCTCTTCTTTTTCCAGTTCCCTGCCTCCTTCTCTAGCCCACATTCACTTTCCCTTTCTCACTCCCCTCCTTTCCTCTTCTTCACTTCTTTTTCACATACTGATCTCTTAACAAGGAAACGGCCACTGTGTCAGGGGTTAATAAGACTGAGGCTAAGCTCCAGACCCTTGAGATGAAGTGGCATCTGGGGTTTTGGGGGAGCAGGAAAGCACCTGGGCACATTACTCTGTGCCCAAGTTCAGCAAAATTAGCAGCGTTGGGAACATTATGCCATATTCTGATCTTGCAGAAATTATGCCTGTTGACTCTTGTCCTCAGAAAATGATCCCCCTCCTTTTTTTTTAACTTTCACATCAGGTTCTTACAGGATTCCACTCACTCATCTCTAGCTCTGCTTCTCACTCTCTCTTCTTCCTTTCATCTGCCTCCTGTCTGTGCTGCCTTTCTTGATGATCCATCCTTTCTACTTACTCAGACACCAACTCCCTCCTATCTGCTTTCCAACTGTGAAACCTGGAAGCCAAGTTCCCCCAGGGTGTATGTTCTACAGATGTGCCCATCTGATTGTCAGTGCTCCTGTTTCAGCTAAAGGTAGTAAGTATATCTCAAACTGGAGGGATCAACTAAGAGGATCATGAAAATAGCAGTGACCAGAGGTACAGAGATCAGAATATTAGGGATAGAGGAATGGGGACCAATTATTTAATGCAAAATGTCAGATGGAACATTGAGTTTCACCTGATCATCTTCAACAAAAAGAGGATAATTTAGAGGAAGGAACACTGGCCTGGGAATTTTACTTCTGGCTCTGCTATTGACTAGCTATGTGAGCCTGAGTAGGTCAGTTAACCTGCAGAACCTCAGTTTCCTCATCTGTAAGATGGGAGTGTACTAAATGATATCAAAGGTACTTTCTGAATTATTGCTCTCTGATTCAAGTATCTACAAAGGACATTGTTTAGGTGGGGTTCTTAGCAATGAGATAGTTCCGTTGTTGCTGCTATGGTATATGTGTATATGCACGCATTTTACCCATGTTCCATTGTCTGTTGGGGGAAAGGAGGGCATAGAGATTATAGGATCTTTGTGTAGATTTATTTCCTTTTAGCTTTTCATAAGAAACTTAGAAATGTCCTGTTGGACGGTCATGGCCCTACCTTGATTAATCCTCTTCCTGAACTCTTCTTTTTTGAGAAGACTAATCTTTAAAATGAGAACCATAGAATAAATAATAGTTCACAACCATTGTTATTTATTGTTCAGGTTTCTAGGCCTAAAGGAATTAATTACATCCCAAGTTGCAGGAAGAACTTGCAGTTGTGATCAGTAACCTTTGAGAAATCACAGAGAATGAGTGAGATGCTGGAAAGTCAGTTTTTCAAAAATAAAGGGGAAAGTACACTCTGATGAAAACAGCAGACCATGGACTTGACGTCAGACTCCAGGAAAAAGTTCTAAAACAGATGAAACCTAATGTGAGCACTTATAAAGGGAAGCAAAGCTCACTAGAAGCCAGCAGGAGTTCATTGAGAACAAGTCATGCACAACTAATCTCATTTCCTTTTGTGATAGGTTACTAGACTAATAGATCAGGGCTTGCTCTAAGTCATGGATGTGTATGGATTTCTGCAGGGCATTTGGCAAAATCTCCCAGGATATCCTTGTGGGCAAGATGGAGAAAGGTAGGCTGGATCTTTTTAACAGAATATTACCAGGCCCTTAGGTAGATTGTAGCTGATTGTAAAGAATCATACCTGTGGAATGTTACCAGATTGTTGACAACCTGGAAAGAGCTCTCTGCAGAGGCATATTACAGGACTCTGTTTTTGGCTCCGTCTCATTGAACAATTTCATGACTTGGATGAAATAAGGAAAAGGGATTGCTAATGCAAGCAATGATTGAATTAAAATCCATTGTGATCTTGACAGTCTAGGTTACTGAGCCAAGATAGATGAAAAAAAGTAGATAAAAATGTAGTCACATTTAAGTTCTAAAGCTAAATTGTACCAATAAAGGCTGGAGACCCGTTTTTAGCAGTTCATTTTATTTTTATTTTTAATTTGAGCATTTTGAGTTGTCCACTATTTTCCATTTGAGCCAGGGGTAAGATCAGTATTTGAAAAGCTAAGTGTAAATTAGGATGCAGATTAATTAGAGAAGGATGCTAGCCAAAATAGGAGAGGTGATGATGGTCCTACTAATGGGTAGTGTTCAATTTTGAAAGCATCACGTTGACTAGCTGGAGGAGATCTGTGGTAGAATGGATCCCAGAAATCTAGAAAGGTCCTATGAAAAGAAATGGAAGGAAGTGAGGACAATTAACCTGAAGAAAGGAAACCACATGAAGAATAATAGCTATCTTCACAAGCATAAAGGATTGTTATGTGAAAAAGGGAATAGACATCTTCTCTTGCTCTAGGAAGTAATACACAAAGATCAGTTGGTAAAAATTAGAAGCAAATTTTAGGACTTCCAGAAGAACTTTGTTATGATTAGAACTGTCCAGCAGTGAAAGGGCTGCCTTGTGAGGTAGAAATGTTCATAGATGACCTCTGAGGTACCTTTAATTCTGGGGTTTATGATCCTGTTTGGGAATGTCAGTGGGGAGCTGAGCTCTAGGCACAGAGTAAAATAGCCTTCACTGCCTTTTCCCAGGTTTCCTTCCCTCCTATTCCATAAAATAATATTACTGAGAAGACCAGACCTACAGAGTTTTCTTATAGTACAAAAGTGTCTATGAAGTAAATCCAGAGCCTGTCAGGAAGGAATCTGAGAATCTTATCTGGGGGAGGTAGAAGGTAGGTTTATGAGATTAGAAAGTTGGATAGCTCCTGTTTGAGGTCTGTCAAGAATCGAAAAGTATTAAGAGTTGTAAGGGACCTTGAGGATCACCTAGTTGGATCCCCTCATTTCACAAGAAAACCCACTGCTGCCAGATGAGGTGACACGGGCCCATCCTGGGTCACACAGCAGGAACTGAAACCCAGGTTCCCTTGATTCCAGGAATCAAGGAATCTTCCTACTCCACTCCACTGCCTCTCTCAAAGGGCCAGACTATTCAGACAATCCTTACCTGATTTCTTAGATCCTCTCTCCCTCCAATGAGAAGCTAGTTGTCTTCCCTCTTTCTTCACTCTGCAGTCACTGCTCTTTTAGACACACACCCCATAGTGGTGCCTTCTCCTGGCTCCTCCTTTTCTTCCCTGCCTTCTCCCCTATCGAAGGAATACATTGGCTCTGAGGGAAGCCATCACCACCCTGACACAAAGAGCAAATTGGAGTTTTCAGCCCTCCAGGTAGCATTGGGTGTGTGTGTGTGTGTGTGTGTGTACATATGTGCGTGTGTATGCATGTGCATGTGTGCACATTTGTACATTCCCACTTGTTACTTTGAGAATCTGTGAGGAGGAAGAATTTTCCTTAGGTCTTAGTGAATCTTTTTGTGAAACCTCTTCACTTCAAAAATAAAATGTGATGAAGATAAATGGTTCTTCACATCTTGGTTATCTGAGTTTTCTGTTTCTTATACAGGCTCAACTTTCAATACCTCCTGCCTTGCCCCTATGTCCAAGGCTTTAAAGACATAACCACAGGCCAAAAACAAAAGAAAATATAATCCCTCCTTCTTCTGTATGTCACTCCCAGAGGAGTCTGGCTCAGGGTGACTTGATTATCACTAGCTTGGTGACTTTGGGCATGTCATTTTTCTCTTGTATTTTTCCTTTTTTGTAGTTATGTTAGACTAAATGACCCTTTTCAGCATTAACATTCTGTGGTGCTGTGCCTTTTAAAAATTCAACCCTTGCTCAAACTTGGAAATAACCCTATACTTGAGCTATCAACACTGCCCCCTTGACTCCCTTCTTCTGAGGCCTTCCTTTAACCTTCTCATGCCTTTGGCCAGCCCCAGGAGATAAAATAGGAGGCTTAGACTGGCTGGTGCTTCTGTGGCCTTCTTTTATAATGTAGAAGTTGCCTAGGTTCACCCCAGGGCCTTTCCGTCTTCCATCTTTTGTTAATAGGATTGTGGGGTTAAAGCTGTAGGGTACTTTGCAGGTCATCTAGCCCACCCTTTTTTCCCAGGACCCTTCTTTTGGCAGCTGGTCTGTCCAAAGAAGGAAACTATAGAAGCTAAGGATGGATGTTAGGAATGGTCTAAGTCTCCCACTCTCCAGCCCTGTGATGGTTTGGGTGGTTGACCTTCACATTGTTAATTCCCAAAGCCAGCTTTCTGTTCTGCTCACTTTGCTTTAACCCAACTTTTCTCCCTTCAGCCATGACCCATTTTAGGACCTTATTCAACAGCTGGGCACTAAGCAGCCTCTAGTTTCTGTACTCTAACCCATCCTACTTTCCCGGACTGAAATCATTTTCCAGTTCCTATTCCCCTCTAGCTTCAGTGACTGCCAATTAATTGCTAAATCAAACACTTCTTACCTGAGACCTTCAGAGCCCACACCATCTCTCCCATCTGTCTTGGCATCAGCCCATTCCACCCAGCCTGCCACCTCCATATCTATGAAAGTGAACCCGGTAATTTATCCAGTGAATGCCTTGCTCTGTGCCTAATGTGGGGAAGAAGAGAGCTCCTTAACGCCTCCCCCCTACCCCACGTTGAGCTGGAGAAATGGTCATTTCTGACATTGTTGTAAGAGACAGTGTTGAAGCTTGAAGGATTCCTAAGGGAGGCAATATGTTAAAGTGGAAAAAATATGTCATCTGGAGCCATAAGATCTTGGGGTCAAAACCCCACTGTGCTAACTTAGCACCTGTGTGATCTTGGTCAGGCCATTTTCACCTCTCTGGGCCTCAGTTTCTCCTTCCTAATGAGATTAAATTAGAAATCTAAGTTCATTTCCAACAATATTTCTATGATCTAGACCAGTGGTGTTAAGTAGAAATGGGGCCACTACACCATACTTGGAGGTCCCTTCAGGTTCCATATTGACTTAGAGAACTGCATATTTAACATATCTTCTATTTAATTACATTTTATCTTGTTTGGACAGTACTCAGGAGTGCTGCTCCAGTGACATGTTTAGATATTTATATCTTAGATATTTGCCCAAGGTCTCACAGCTTATCAATGGCAACTAGGAGGATGGCCCTCAAGGGTACTACAACTGGTACCTACCACTAAGAGTTATGTGGCTGGGACTTTTCCTAGAAATTCTACGTGTAGGGGGTGCAGCTAGGTAGCACAATGGATCCAGAATCAAGCCAGGAATTAAAAGGACCTGGGTTCAAATCTGGCCTCAAACAATTCTTAGCTGTATGACCCTGGACAAATCACTTATCCCACTGTTTGCTGAGAGAGAGAGAAAGAAATTCCATGTAACAGTGCCTTATCTCCTTCCCTTCTCCCTGCTTAAGTTTGTATGACTTGGAAGGATTACCAATACACTCTGCCACCATGGGATAAAAATCTAGAAGGGACCTTAGAGATCATCAAGTCCAGCCCACCTAATTTACAGGGGAATAAATTGGAATGCCAGCATGTAAGCCACTTGCTCAAGGTCACCCTGAAAGAGCCAGGATTTGAACCAGGATGTCAGTGAACATTTATTAAGTGCCTCCTCTGTGCCAGGCCATGTCCTAAGAACCAGAGATACAAAAAAAGGTGAAAAACTGTCCCTGCTCTCCAGAAGTCCTCTGACTCCAAGTCCAGGGCTCTTTGCATTCCATGAATCTCATCCTCCGGCATCATGCTGCCATGTTGACTGGTGATCTTGATCCTAGATTTACTACTATGTAATAATTGGGAAGCTCCTGGAAGGAAGTCTGAGAATAGCAATACTGGGGGCTTAGCCATGCTTGTTCCTATGTTTGCTGCATCCATAGATTCACAGAACTTTAGAACCAAAAGTTAGAGATCATCTAAGGCAATTTCCTTACTTGACAGAAGAGGAGAGTGGTCTGAAGAAGTTCAGTGATTTGTGCAGTGTCCCACTGTGAGTTCTGGGGAATCTGGGGCTAAAATAAGAGTTTCTTGATTCTGGATCCCAATATTCTTTATTCCTTTGCCCCTCACCCCATGTTATTGTTTTTCAGTCATGTTTGACACTTCGTGACCCCATTTGGAGTTTTCTTGGCAAAGGTTTGGCACATAGAAGTGGTTTGCCATTTCCTTCTCCAACTCATTTTACTGTTGAGGAAATTGAGGCAAGCAGGGTGATATGACTTGCCCAGGGTCACATAGTTACTAAGTGTCTGAGACTGGATTTAAACTCAGGAAGATGAGTCTTCCTGACTCCAGAAGCAGTGCTCTATGCTCATACCTATTCAGTTATGCCTTTTGTAGAGAGTTTCAGTTCTTTCCCATGGAGGACAAGGAAAGTTAGGATAAAGAAATAGAACAATTATTTCGTTTAGACCAATATGTATATTTATTTACCTTCATGTCATTTCCCCTTCTTTCATAGCAGAGTGGCTAATAAAGAAGATTGTTTGGATGGAACTAATCACCTTTCTTTTTCTTAACTCATCCCTCACCAGTAGGAGATCCTGAAAATCCCATATACTTTTATAGAGCCTTACAGTTTACAAAGCTCCCCACACAAAATTTCATGTGATCCATATAACAGATTTGTGAGGCATGCTCTTAAACAGAGAAGGAAACTGAGGCTCAAGAGTTAATGAGGGTATCCACAGAGATTATGGAAAACCGAGAACAGAACTGAGATATCTTGAGGAGTCTGTGGTACCCACTGAGCAAGGAGCGAGGCAGCATCTTCACAATGGAGAGGAGATAATGGCTGG
Source organism: Monodelphis domestica (assembly GCF_027887165.1). Taxonomy (NCBI): domain Eukaryota; kingdom Metazoa; phylum Chordata; class Mammalia; order Didelphimorphia; family Didelphidae; genus Monodelphis; species Monodelphis domestica. Next base: position 88,279,344 of record NC_077230.1, read on the forward strand.
ACCATGCTAATGCATTCACTGGGAAAGCACTACAAAACTTGTAAGGAAGTGACCGTGGCACCCTAGAGGTCATAGAAGGGTTCTTGGAAGTAACCTAACCTAACATCTAATTTTGCAGCTGTGACATGAAGGCTCAGAGAAGACCTCCTAACTCCTCGTCCGATGTGCTTTCTCCTGCTCTGGATTCCTGAGAGATAAAGAAGGGAATGCTTGGCACAATAAGGCATTGATCTCAGACTTTAGGAGTATTGTTTTGGAGAAACTATAGGAGCCAGCCTGTAACTTAAGTCTTTAAGAAAAGTTGGTTCAAGACAAATGGGAGGCTTGCAGGAATAAGGACGTGTTGATGACATAATCAGGAACGATTCAGGTGAGAAGGGAGAGATGAAAGAAGGACAAAGAAGAGGGAAGGAGGCATCTAAAGAGATCTCTGTGGCTGCATGAGGGGCCTATAAAACCCAAGATTAAAAGGACATACGTAAGAAGACAAATGCCAGAATGCAAAACAACTCAAAGTTACATTGTGCTTTCAGGTTTAGGAAGCACATGATGGGCATTATCTCATTGCATTCTCAGAACGGCTTTGTGAGGTAAGTAGTGTGTGGTTAGAACCCCACTTTACAGTTCAGGAAAGAGGCTCAGAGAAATTAAATGAGTTGCCTAAAGTTACAGAGCTGGTAAATGTGAGAGCTGGAATTTGAACCCAGGATGCCCAATTCCAAGTTGGCTTTTTTATCTAAACAAGGATGCACAAGGAGTTCGTGGATTTGCTCAGATTTTAAAAGGACAAGAGTTGGAATCCAGGACCCCAAAGTGATGAATGCAAGAATGACCTGGTCCTAAACAATTAATGTCAGAAATGTGAAAGCCCAGAAGGAGTTTCTTGTCGTGAAGATTAAGGACATTAGAAGGAATAGTGGGAGGGGCAGCTAGCTTAGGTGGCTCAGTGGTTTGAGAACTAGACCTGAAGTCAGGAGGCCCTGGGTTCAAATCTGCTCTCGGACACTTTTTAGTTGTGTGACTCTGGGCAAGTCACTTCACCCCTATTGCCTAGCCCTTACTGTTCTATCTTTAAACTGATAGTCTAGATTCTAAGACAGAAAGTATGAGTTTAAAAATAAAAAAGTAAAATAAAAAATAAAAATAAAGTCTAATGCATATAGATATACATTCACACTCTAGCAGGAGATACTGAAAGTTGAGTCTGTGTAAGATATATACATACACATACATGTTGGTGTACACACACTCACATGTATCTCAAAAAAGCATGGTTTCCAGATTAGAACACAGAAAACTAATTCACAGCGAGGAGACGGTCAAAGAACACTTACTCCCTTCAGGAGGTAAAATCCCAGCTCAAATACAGAATATCCCGGCGACAAAAAGAACTCCAGCTGTGTGACGTTTGTCCCTTATCTCTGAAAAATCCTAGGACAGAATCCTAGGACAGAAAGGGGTAAAGATGCTCCTGGACTGGAGGCGTCAGTTTCACAAAGGTAAAGGAGTTGGTTCTACAGTCAGCGTAACCTGCGGGACTTGATGTCCGTTCTTGGAAATTGTCTAGGATGGAAGACTAGAAGGAGCAGATGATGAGCAAATAGATTTGATTTTTAAAATTCTTCCTGCTATCATCTGTGAAAATGCACTTTAAATACAAATAATTATAAGCAGATATCATGATATTCCTGGGAAATAAACACTTTCATCTTACTACTAATTGATACCTCTCGGGCCTTCACGACGTTCTCAAATTCTGGTCCTTCTAGAGGGAGGTAGATCGTGTGTGAAGTAAGCCAGAACGAGGCATTTTTGTACCTCAGACGAGTTCTGAACATTGTGCCCTCGTTTGTTCTTGATGGTGCCAATCAGCCATTCGTAGCTCCAGGATAACACGTGATATACGAATGGCTCCCTACGTGGGACCACCGTAAGCATCTAGGGGAGGATTTGCTCCAGGCCCTCTCCACAGCTTCACTGATTTAGAGCAAGGACTCTCTTCTAAGGAAACCACCCTGAAGCTCTTCCATTCCTGAGGAACCGGCTCTGTGACTGCCCAGTTCTCAGGGCTTTGTTTTAGAGGAGAGCAACTAAGATGGCGAGATGATTCCCAACCATTCAACCACATTTAATAAACCTTTGTAGGATGATAAATTGTCAGAGCAGGAAGAGAATTTAGAGATCATCTCCTCTAATCCCTTCATTTTTTAAGATGAAGAAACAGGCCCAGAAAAGTAAAGTGACTTGCCAAAGGTCACACATTCCCATAGATGAGCAAACTAGATCCAAACCATGGTCTCCTGACTCTCAGTGCAGTGTTCTTCCATTCTATTACATTACTTGAAAACCGCTGGCATAAGGGCATCTTGGTGGCTCAGTGGATAGAGAAAGAGGTCTGAAGTTGGGAAGACTTGCTTTCAAATCTGGCCTCAGATACTTCTTAGCCATGTGGCTGTGGGCAAGTTACTTAATCCCAAATGCCCAGCCCTTACTGCTCTTCTGCCTCGGAACCTATATTTAGAATTGATTCTAAGAAAGAAGGCAAGGATTTAAAAAAAACAGGCTTTGAAGAGCCATGAAAAGAAATAAAATCTGGTTCTTGCCCTCGTGGAGCTTGCAACCTAGACTACAGAATAAATCATAAGCATCTAAAGATCCCAAGGGCTACATATGATCCATATTTTAATACTTAAGGGCACAATAATATTCCACTTAATTGGATCTACCCCATTTTGTTCTACTATTTCCCATTCATTGTACATACAAAGTTTTTCTAGAATTTCTCCATTACAAATACACTATGTATACTTTTATTCAATTAAAATGAATCTGTCCTTTTTAATGATACTCATGGGAAATAATCCTGGTAGTAGAAACAAAAGGTATAGTCATTTAAAAAACACTTTTATCATTATTTATTCCAAAGTGGCTCACCAAAAATTATATCCATTTTTAATACCACCAACAATGTAATAGCATGCCTGTTTCCTTCCAGCCCCACCAACATTTAATAGTTTGGACAGTTTTTGTCTATTTGATGGTGCCTCACCATTTTATCCGAGATTTTGAAGAAGGAATGCGTGAGAAGGATCGGATTAGGTAACCTCTAAGATGCTCTCCAATTTTAAGAAAGGAAGTTACAGCAGGTTATACTTTATACATATATAGATCAAGCCTACTCCTACATACGTAGTTTATTGGCCAAAGTACATCCTGAGTACTCATTAGTTGTGCTATTAGGGTGGTTCTTTTGCTTCCCCCTCTTAAATCCCACTTACCTCTCCTGCAGAGTCCTTTGAACTTCAGGTTGGATGATTATATTGGGATAATCACAAAATTTATGTCTTCATACATTCTCTCTTTATAGTGTGCTCTACCAAAATTCATCATCCCTCAGTGGTCAGTGAGGCCTTGTTCCATGTCCCCATGGTGTAAATGGCCCTAAATGTGATTCTTTGGGAAGATTCATGGAAAAGCAAGACATGGTACTTCAGAGACCTCCCAGGCAAAGAATAGCTATGAAGTCTATTGGGGGAGTGAAAAAAAAATCACTGACAAAGGGGAGCTCTGTTGTTAGACATCTTCTCAAGCAGAATCAGACGTACATGTCTAAAATCATTCTCTTCATTCTCTCCTCTTCATATTCTCCACACACAGCATGATCGACCCCCTGCCCTCCTTCTCTCTCAGAATCCCTAACTCACTTTCTTCAAGGCTTAACTCAGGTGCTACCTCTTAAACGAGACCTTTCCTCATTCCTTCCTTTGTCCCTTCCTCTTCTGAAAAAAATTCTTCTTTGTTTCAAGTATCCTTTGTATTTACTTATACATGTTTATATGTCGAATTCCCCTCCAGTAGAATGTAAGGTCTTTGAAGGCAGGATCTGTTTCATTTTTGTCTGCATCGTCAACATTGGCATAGTGCTATAGTGTATAGTAGGCACTGGATAAATACTTAGTGAATTGAATTGCATCTGATTCTCTGGAATTTTCCAATAGGCACAAAAGACAACCAGGAGAAACATAGACACATATTTCAGCCTTCTTCAGATTTTTTTCCCCCTGCAAGGAAAGGAAAGGAGCATTCTGTTGTCCTCCCAGAATCATCACCTCAGCTCCAGAGGATGATGCCTGTGCACATGCCACTGTTAGGCTCCATAAAGATTAGATGGCAAAGATATAGGAGGCTGTCCAGTCCAAGACGTTACATCACTCACAGAGATTACAACTGTATGTTTTTACAAATTACTGTTTGCCTATCATCTTATCTTGTAAAAGCTGTGACAACAAAGTAATGCAACTGATCTCATCAGATCCCATAGGGAAATTGATTTTGTTCTTTCTATAACTCTTATTAATCTCTTCTGCCCCACGGAAACACTTTTATTTTATTTTTTCTAATCCCAAGAGTTCTTGAGATCACAAACTATTCTCAAGGCAGCTAGTTGTTCAGTGGATAGAGCCTTGAAGTCAAGAAGATCCAAGTTCAAATGAGCTTGCTAGCTATGTGATCCTGGGCAAGTCACTTACTCATCTCTAGAACCTAGAAAATAATAGCACCTACTTCACAGAACCATTGTGAGGATCAAATGAGATAACATTTGTAAAGTGCTAAGCACAGTGTCTGGAACATAGTAGGTACTATACAAATGCTTATTCCCTTCTGTTTCATTATTATTCTTTTCCCACATTTTATATACTCTAATTTGGGTTTTTTTGTTGGGTTCTTTTAAATTTTTGCCTCTTGTCTTAGAATTGGTGCTGAGTATCAGTTCCACAGCAAAAGAGCAGTAAAGGCTAGGCAATGGGGGTTAAATGACTCTCTCAGGGTCACACAGCTAGGAAGTGTCAGAGGCCAATTTTAAACCCAGGACCTTCCTGGCTCTCTATCCCCCAAGTCACCCAGCTGTTCCTAATTTGTGTCTTATCAGACTCCTAGAGATGTTGAGTTAGAAGAAACCCTCTTTATCCTTTATCATGTTTTCTCAGAGTGGTTTTCATGCTCTCTCCCATAAGACTGTGAGCCCCTTGAGAACAAGGACTGTCTTTTGCCTTTCTTTGAATCCCCAACATTTAGCACAGTGCCTGGCACATACTAGGTGTTTGAAGAATGTTCATTGATTAACTGAAATGAATGAAAGTTCAGCTGATTGGAATTACATCTTTAGGGTCCCTCAGAGGCGAGGGGTCCCGTGTAGATGGTAGAAGTCACCTATGTTGTCTTCCCCTAGTCAAATAGGAACTCCTCCACCGCAGACTTTTTTGCTTTTCTCTTTGCATCTCCAGTGCTTTGTGTGTAATAGATGCTTAATAAAACCTTGTCATTCATTTATTCATTCTTTCATTCATTCATTCCTCACCTCTCCCCTCAACTTCTCCATGAAGTCTTTCCTGATCTCAACTGCTAGCACTAATTACCTTGTATTTATTTTCTATTTATTCTGAATACATTTATATATGTCAATGTCATCTCCCCTAATAGAATGTAAGCTCCTAGAGAGTAGAGACTGGGCCATTTTTGTGTCTATATCCCCAGTGCCTAGCAAGTACTTAATAAATAAAAGCAAATTGATTGGTTAATACATAAGTTAACTCACTCTGTAATTTGGTGGAGTAGCAAACTTTGGATTTTGATAGAGAATCTGTGAGTTAATTAAGATGTGACATTTACAGGAATCCCTTCTACACTGAGATGTTCCCCATCACCATTTCAATATATTGAAGATCAGCTTAAGGAATTAAATGGGAATTTTTGAGGACTTTTGCAAAAGCCACAGATGACATGTGAAGGCCAGCAGACAACACAAAAAAGTTTAGAAACTCAGAAGAGCATAAACTATATATACAGTATGGTACGATATCAACATATTTGATCTTTTAATACCATAAATATACACAATTTCTTTTACTGTGAATACTCTACCAAAAAAAAAATCAAACTTCTCTGGTACCAACGGAGGGCCAAAAACATTTCATGAAGATTTTCCAGATCTCGGGGGCACCTGAACCCCAGAGATGTAGAAGGGATAGTTGTATATTGTTGTCCTGGAATCCTTGACCCACTTGATCGACTGTCATTCCTGGACTGTTTGTCCCCACACATACCATCTCCTCTCTCCACTCTTGCACATAGGCTGCCAGTCAGTGCTTGAAAGAGAGTCACAGTGAATTTCGTCATCTATAAATTCATGTGACTTCACCTTGGCTCGTCTTTTAGGGATAACTGAAGGATTTTTAAAAAAATTATTATTACTCATTGATACTCATGTCTTTATTGCATTCCCCATAGACACCACTCCAAAATGTCTCTGTAAGCCCCTACTTCTGCCTCTACCTCTCCAATCCTTCACTCTAACCACAGCAGTGGTGTTGATAATAGAAAGACAACCTTAGAGGAAAGAAGAGACAAGGGGAGAGAGAAAGAGGATGAGAAACCAACCTGTGGCAATGAGGACTTGACCTGAAATCTAAAAACACCAAAGGGCTGTTTAATGGAGAAAAGACTAACTCAGCAGGATTCCTTTCCTTTCCTGGAAGCTCCAGGTTGTCCAACTTGAGTAACATCATCTCCCCTCCGCTGTCCCTCAAACTTTCTCTCTGTTTTCACCCATCTTCTGCACCTTCCCGCTACCTTGATAGAATTTCATAAAAGTCCACTAAAGCGATGACTTCAGAGGAAGAGATGATGACCTTCCTCGATAACCAAGGGTAGTGTCTACCTCTTCCCTTGATTAATCCAGTATCTGGCTGTAACTATTATTTATTTTTAAGAATACAAATTCAGCAAGCATTTATTACATATCTACTGTATATATTAGAGCACTAAGCTGTCAAAATTTGATAATATGGTCCCAGCACTCTTTGGGTTTGTAATCTGGTAGAGAGAATAAAACAAACACCTGCAACTATAATTCAGCTGGGTCCTAATTAGTGCAAACAATGAATCTCCCTGAAGTGGTCCCGTGTATTCAAATTGATACTATTTGAAGTTATAATTAGAAAAATGAAAAAAATAAGATAAAAATATGATGACAACTTCCAGCTCAATTGGGGAGTGGCCAAATTTCCTATCTTCACACAATTCTTACCAAGTTCAATTTCTTTCCAAAAGCCTTTAAGTGTTTAGTCTAATTGGGACATATTCTCACCTAGTTAAGGTATCCAGTTTAAAATGGGTAAGGTAGTATTGACCCCAGCTTTATACAAAATTTATAATACTTTGGGGGTTTTTTTAATGCCCAGAATTTCAGGGTACATGTCAGGTTATATCTGGTTTTCTCCTTCACTGGCATACATTTGAAGAGAGAGTATTTACATGCCTCCAGGGCTTCCATCATTTCTACCCCAGCAACCAGTTTCTCTTTGTAGATAGGAACCAGATCATCCAAAACCATAGTTCCCTTCCTTCATGTCTCTTCCTTTTGAAAGATAGTTGAAATAAATTACCGTTAAGGCAAGCCAAGAACGTGAAAAAATTGGGAGCTCCAGCAGATATCTGGATGAATGAAATCTCCCATCACCACTATATCATATTTCTATGCTCGTATGATTTGTTTCCTGAACTCATCTATTGCCTCATTCTGTCCAGGTGAGCTCTAGTATTCTCCAATGGCAATATTGCCTTTATTTTTTTTTCTTCCATTATTCTATACTTAAGTGTCATCCACCACGATTTCTCTGTCTCTGGCTTGTTTATTTCCTGACATCCTCTTGTCCCCCAACACCCTATTCTATTCCTTTACATTTAGGTTTGCCCTTCCAAAACCATATTCCACTCATGGATCCCATACCGCCAAATCTCAGTGAAGTCATCTTTATCTCCTTGTATTGGAATGTCTAACTCGCTTTGTTACCTACAGAAAAGTAGAGTATAAAAATAGAGCATAATATACTACATATAACATATATAGTATAAAAATGTGTATATCAGAAGATGTTCACATCTAAGAATTTTGTTAATGTCTCTCTTGTATTTTGTTTCCTGTGCATTTCTGTACCTCTCTCTGGCTATTCTTCCTATGAAGAATACACACACACACACACACACACCTCTCTATCTGCAATTTTCCTCTCTCCTTTCCTTTTTAGTTTAAAGCCACTTTGATTAGATTTGCAAGATTCCAGGCAGCTACATTTTTACCAGCATTTATTAAATATACTCCATCCCTGGCCAAGAGTCCACCATTCCCTCATTTTAAGGTACAGTCCAGAAATACAAATCCCCTTCTCAGAAAATATTTTATTAACCAAGTGTGCACTTCTGAGATATGGCCTCCTCTTCCAAAGCATTTGCCTTTGCTTAATAATTATCATGAAAATAGTCCTTGTACCCTGAAAATTTTCAGTTTCTTGCCCAGGACTTTACAATTGTAGGATATAGAAGGAACCTCAAAAGCCACCAAATAATGCATTTTACATTCTTCCTAGCAGAACTTGTGTCCATGTGAATTACCAGCTGTAGCTATTAGTCTTCATGATTGAGCAATCTTGGGAGGATCTTTGCCACATCCTAGACCCATACCCCAAGGAGACGGTTGTTATTGACTCTTCATGATTCCATGGACCATATCACACCAGTACTAACCATGGGGTTTTCTTGGCAAAGATACTGAGTTTGCCACTTCCTTCTCCAATGGATTAAGACAAACAGAGGTTAAGTGGCTTGCCCAAGGTCATGCAACTAACAGGTTTGGCTGGATTTGAACTCAGGTCTTCCTGATTCCAGGCCCAGGGCTCTATCCATTGAGCCATCTAGCTGCCCCAACCTTTAAGTAGCCTGTGGTTAATGAACCACCCATATAAGAGTGGACTTCTTGGACACACTAGAAAGATTCCTAATTTGGCACTGAACCATCTAGCTGCCATAAGAAGACAAGAGAATTTTTTATTGTTACCTAGTTGACAAACAACCCCTCAGAAGGGGCTCACTAATTGTCACTACTTGTTTCTTCTTCTGACCCTTACAAAATCATCCCTCATCTGATAATGGTGCCCATGTATTTTAGAACCTAGGTCTGACTTTGAGACCTATGGATATTCCAGGCACTGTCATGTATAAGAGGTCCTTGATGCATTCATTGGTTTAAAAAGCAACGAACTGTGCACTGCCAGAACAACTGAGAGGTCCATTCATGGACAAGAGATGAATATGGGAAGACCCTATAAGAAAGGAATTTGAAGGAGCACCTCTTGCTCTCTCTTTGATTGACTTATTGGATAACGGACCCCAGCCTAGCAAGAAATAGGGGTTCTTAGCCCAGACACGAATACCCAGGGCTATCTCAGTGCATGTTCTAAGTTTATCTTCCTGGCTGCTCCTAATCATATATGACTCAACACTAGAGTGCTTGTCATTTTGATATGATATGACAGTTTTTCCTCATTGACCCTTGAGTAGGAAAAGCCAATGACTCAGTAGACTTTGGGAAAGGGAGTGATCCTGCTTCTATTTTTTCCTTTTCTTCTTTCTTTCTTTCTTTCTTTCTTTCTTTCTTTCTTTCTTTCTTTCTTTCTTTCTTTCTTTCTTTCTTTCTTTCTTTCTTTCTTTCTTTCTTTCTTTCTTCCTTCCTTCCTTCCTTCCTTCCTTCCTTCCTTCCTTCCTTCCTTCCTTCCTTCCTTCCTTCCTTCCTTCCTTCCTTCCTTCCTTCCTTCCTTCTTTCTTTATTTCTAAGCCCTCACCTTCCATATTAGAATCAATACTTTGTATAAGGGCTTGGCAATGGGGGTTAAGTGACTCACTCAGGGTCACACAGCTAGGAAGTATCTGGGACCAAATTGAACCCAGGACCTCCTGTTTACAGACCTGGCGCTCTATCTACTGAGCCCCAATTTGTTGTTTTAGAAAGTTAAACTCTGTACTCTGACAGTTCCCCACCCCCCAAAAAAACCCTTGCCTTCTACTGCATATTGGTTCTGAGGCAGAAGTGTGGTAAAAGCTAGGCAATAGGGATTAAGTGACTTGTCCAGGGTCACACAGTTAGGAATGTGTTCAAACACAAAACCTCCCATCTCCAGGCTTGGATCTCAATCCAGTGAGCCATCTAGCTACCCAGCTACTCCTCTTTCTTCAGCTTTCTCTGAAAAGGGGAGCAGAAAGCTAACTTGTTCTTTCCCCCAACCTTTGTTAGCATTTGACCATAAGCACACAGTAGTTAAATAACATATCCTGCCAAGGAAAGCCTGAGATTCAGTTCAGGGCCTTCTTCTACGTTTATTCTTGCATAGTATTGGATGAATAAACATTGAGTCCAAGATGGAAGTGCCTACTGGAGACTGCCTTGTGATTTTGGAGGTTTAGAATGCTCAGATTCATTGCTCAGAACTGGCAGCCCAAGGAGGAGACCCCAACAATGCTCCAGGACCCCTTGAAGAAACCAACCATCAATGGAAGGATGAATCCAAATTCCTGCCCTGCTTGACAGAAGACTTGGACTCTGAATGCCAAGATAAAATAGAAAATGCCTCATCAACTGTCTCTCCAATTGTTTCAGGTTCTGATGACTTAAGTATCCACCTCCCTGTGGTATGTAGCAATGGTTAGTATTGCCACCAAGCATCCAGGAGGCTCACTGGACAGAGCATTGGGTACAGAGTCAGGAAGACCTGATTTCACATCCAACCTCAGAAGTCACTTAACCCTGTTTGCCTCGGTTTCCTCATCTGTTAAATGAGCTGGAGGAGGAAATGGCAACCTCATTCCCCCTACCACCACTACCACCAAAAGAGGGTCACAAGGAGTTAGACATAATCGAAACAATAAAGCACTGCCACTTGTTTAGAGTACTTGTTTTTGTCAATCCATACCAAATAAGAGTCTGTGGTGTGGAACAAATAAATACTTGTCCCCTATTCCTATCATGCACTGAGCTTCCTTCTACTTTTCCCTTTGAGGATACCACGTAAATGAACTAAAATCTAGGGTTCAGATCCCTTGCCCCCATTTCCCTAGAAATAGCCAAACCTTTAAAATTTAAAATTAAAAAAAAAAAGCTTCATGATGTCGAGCTCTGTGAGTGGGGGAAAAGGATTTTATGATCTGAGAAGCCACTTAGCCTTCCTGGTGTTACCATCTAACCTGTATTGCATTCTAAAAACCCCAAGTCCTGTCCATCGTCAGCACCTAACATTCAGAACAGCGACAACTATGCCAGATACAAGAACAATATCATGTGGGTTATTTTAAAACTACCGAATGCATCCACGGACTCCTTAAGCATAAAAAAATACACTGGAATATATACAACACTCAGTGTTAGACTTGGGTTATAATCCTATTTATAGTATGAGCAAGTTATAATCACATTTATAGTATGAGCAAGTTACTCTCGTCTTCCCTCAGAATCCTCAGTTTCCTCCTGTGCAAAAGCAAGAGGGATTGCCCTAGAAGGATGCTGAGGTCTTTAAAGTCGCTATCTCAGTGCCCTGTGGTGATTAATTCAGTAAGAGGCAACAAATTGGGCAACTGAGTGCCACATTCTCAGACAAGAAGGTAAAGACAGTCATAGAACTGTAGATGTAGCTCTGGAAGAAATCTCAGAGGTCATTTAGCATCGTCCTCTCATTCATGGGGAAACTGAAGCCCAAGGAAGCAAAGTGCCTTGCCTAGGATCACCCAGGTCGTAAGCGGCAAAGGGCCAAGTTAATAAGGATGATTCAGTTCACTGCCCTTCCATTGCCGCACACAACCTCAAGGTCCTGTGGGTAGCCTCGATGATCTTTTGCAACTGCTTACTACATATAATTAGTATGTAGGAATTAAAAGCACTAGATTAGGAGAGAGTGAACATTAATTCAGATCTCAGCTCAGTGTTCTTATACAAGACATTTAATTTCCACTCACCTCCATTTCTTCATCTATAAAATGAGGGAGCTAGACTAATGAGATAGATAGATAGATAGATAGATAGATAGATAGATAGATAGATAGATAGATAGATAGATAGATGGATGGATAGATAAATGGATGGATAGATTGGGTGGATAGATAGATATAGATAGATAGATAGATAGATAGATAGATAGATAGATAGATAGACAGACAGACAGACAGACAGATAGATAGATAGATAGATAGATAGATAGATGGATAGATAAATGGATGGATAGATTGGGTGGATAGATAGATAGATAGATAGATAGATAGATAGATAGATAGATAGATAGATAGATAGATAGATAGATAGATATAGATAGATAGATAGATAGATAGATAGATAGATAGATAGATAGATAGATAGATAGATGGATGGATAGATAGATAGATAGATAGATAGATAGATAATTTAAGATACCTTTCAGCTTTATATGTATGATCCTGCTTCTTTACTAATCTTACCCTAAAATCCTTTGCAAGACCACTCTGATCAGTGGTCTCTCTCAAAAATCACGTTTGACCTAAGTATTTCAATTTGACCAGTGGGATACCCCCACCCAGCCCAAGGAGTGTGGTCTTCCAACCCAACGAACCCAAAACTGACTGGCAAAGAGAAAACCAGGAGGTCTTTGCAGGAATTCCAGCTGAGGATCATAGCAAATCATCAACCAAGACGTGAGAACCCCAACCCTCTGAGCTGGAGGAGCAGAATCCTTCCAGTTCCATGTGAGGGCCTTTCTTTTCCTTGTTTCACTTTACACTAACTAATCTTTATTGTATTGATAGCTTTCTAATGTGCACATCTATTCATGTCTTTTCTAAGATCTAATATTCTTTGGGGATTTGAAGGCAGCTGTGTTTTGTGTTCTTTTAGGTATCAAAAAGCTAAATAAGAGTTAGCCATTGAAGCCATCATTCTAGCACTGAGTCCAGATATAGACGATGATTTCATCAGTGTGAATACTCTCTCCATTATTGTATATTGCAAACTTTGTCTCATCGCACGAGAATTCTTGTTCATAAACCCTCCACTAAGGAGCCACTCAGCATTCTTGAAGCCACCTTCTGATTTCTCCAATATCTCAGGGGTTCCAATATAACACTCAAGCTCTCTCTCCCTCTTCCTCTCCCCTCTCTCCCTCCCCTCTCTCTCTCTTTCATTTCTCATACTCTCACCATATGTTGGGTCTCCTCCTTTTCTAGCCAAATATTGTATCATGGGAAGTAGAGCTAAATAAAAACTTAGCAATCATCTAATAACCTCAGTCTTCTCTTCTCTCCCATATCTCATTGAAGAAATAGATTTTCCCAGGTTCAAGAGTTAAATCAACTAGGTGGCCAAGTAGCAGGACTTAGAACCTGCAAGATCTGAGGTCAAATACCACCTCAGACACTGACTAGCTTATGTGACCCTGGTCAAATGACTTAACCTCTCTGCCCCAATTTCCTCATTTGTAAAGTAATAATAGAACTTACTTCCCAGGGTTGTTGTAAGAATAAAAAGAGATGATATTTGTAAAATACTTTGAAATCTTAAAGCACTTAAAATGGTTGCTAAGGGGGCAGCTAGGCAGGTCAGTGGATTGAGAACCAGGGCTAGAGACAGGAGGTCCTGGGTTCAAACCTGGTCTCAGACACTTCCTAGCTATGTGACCTGGGGCAAGTCACTTGACCCCCACTGCCTATTCCTTACCACTCTTCTGCCTTGGAACTAATACATAGTATTGATTCTAAGGCAGAAGGTAAGAGTTTAATTTTTTTTAATAGTTGCTAACAATGATGATGATATAGCTAAGTGGGTGCAACAAATATAGCACTGAGTTTTGTGTCAGAAAGACCACAATTCAAATCTGAGTTCAGATATTTTTTAGCTATGTGACTATGAGCAAGTCACTTAACTGTGAGAGGGGCTTTTGTGGACTTTGGCAGTGGAACTTGACTTGGTGGAGGGTGGGTCCTGAGACTGCTTCCCTTAGGCAACCATGTGGTGAGTGTTAAGGCTGACTTCCCTTTCCTTTGACCTTTCTGAAGGCACCAGCCTTCAAGGAGGCCCCTCATCTTGGCTGGAAGTTGAGCTAGATTTAATCATCTAGGAAGGCCCCTTGGCTGAGGCCTCTGAACTCCCCCTGGCTAGAGCAGTTCTTCCCTTTTTCTCTTTCTCCTTCATTCTTAATTTCTTCCTTCTATTGTAAATAAACCACCATAAAATTCTATTCTGAGTTGAGTATTTCATTGGGATTTAGAATTTAAAAGAAAATCTAAGTTGGAACCAGAACTGTGGAGGCACAGTTCTGGTTCCAACTTAGATTTTGTTAGGAGGAGACATACTAGAATTTTCATGCCAGATCTACTGGACTTATTATAATAATGGTCCTCTGTGGCATACTGATTCCAGATAGACATATACAGTAGTCAAAAGGATGGAGAAATGGCCTCATGAAGGTGCAGGGCCTCTCAGAAGCCCACACTGTTTTCCTTGAAAGGAGCAACTCCCACCTGTTTGACCACAGGCCTGACTCTTCCTCCCTGTTGTAGCATGAAGACCCTTATATAAAATGACAAGTGCAGAATCAAGCTTTAAAGGAGTAAAATAATATATTTCCTAAATAGAGTCAGAAAAACTATGCAAGGCCAGTCTAATTCCCAGACCAAATCTTGACAGAACAATCTACACTAGGTCCCTACAGATGTTCTTCCTGCCTTGGCTTCAACAGTAAATTAGAACGGTCCTTGAAAAAGATACATAAGGTCTCAATATATTTTTTTCCAAAGAGGTTTATAACTTATGTATGCAGAGAAGAAATGAGTGTCTGCAAGGCCAGACTGAAATAAATAGAGATGCGTTGGAATGAAGAACACTTCTATATAATCCTACCAAGGGGAATTGGGGAGCGCCAGTGATAGCAATGTCTTTTGCACTTTGAAAAATACACATAAACTCAATACTAGAAGCAGGTTTTTATTATCTTGCTCAGTTATGCTTCTTGTTTGAGAAAGGAAGACTATAAATATATACATATATGTATATATAGTTATATATGTGTATTATCGATCTATCATCTATCTGTCTGTCTATCTACCTGTCTATCTATCCACCTATCTGTCCATTCATCCATCCATCCATCCATCCATCCATCCATCCATCCATCCATCCATCTATCTGTCTATATATCTGTAATTTTTTTTCTTTTTATCTGATTTGAAAAGGAATTCCAGGGACAATGGCAGGTAGGTGGATCTGTGGACTTAGAGCCAGGCCTAGAGATTGGAGGTACTGGGTTCAAATCTGACCTCAGACACTTCCTAGCTGTGTGACCCTGGGCAAGTCACTTAACCCCTATTGCCTAGCCCTTGCCATTCTTCTGCCTTGGAACTAATACACAATGTCGATTCTAAGATGGAACATAACAGTTTAAAAAAAGAAAAAAGAAAAGAAAAGAAACTCCAGGGACTCACCATCCCCTATTTTTCTGAGAGTTGAGAGGCTCAGAGACTTTCTTTCTTCTTTTGCCTAACCGGATATTCCAATGCACCCCAGCAAGAATAGTCCCGGAGGCTGGGGCCATTGTTTCCTCATGGGCTCTTGCAGGGGCATTTCATGGCAAGTAGCAGCCTGACTCACATCCCCAGTCTTCTCTCCATCTGTGTATTCTCCTTTTCATTGGGCATACTCAGTCTAGTTCCTTTGCCTTCTGTGTATGCCTTTTGTGACTACCAGGGGAGAATGCGATTGACTTTTTTTTTTCTTTCTTAGTCTGGACTCTTGATTTTGTTAATATAAAAATTTCCTTCTATCAATATAGAGCTGAAACTGTTCTGCAACCTGGTTTTATTTGAGGAATCAGACTTGGATTAGATAATTGGAGTGGAAGAATATAGTAGGCTTTCCCTCAACTCTCTTTAGAATCAAATTCTATACCCTGAATGGCTCTTAGATAGTGAAAGGCAGCAACCAAGCATGGAAGGGCATAGGGCTACTGTGTGTTTGGGTGATGCATCTGACAAACCAGTCCAAGGCAGGAAGGAACTCTAGGCCATAAAGATCTCCAGGTACCTGGGGGAGCAGAGGACTGAGCAGGGCATGTGTGGCCTCCAGAGCTCCACATCAGAAGGCAGGGAGGGAAGGAGCCTCTTGCTAGGACTGGGTCTCTGAGCTCTCCCTCCCAACCCCCAATCACTGCTGTGTAGCAGTGAGGCTTTGGGGACAGGGACAGGGACAGGACACTCAGATTTCCAAATAAATTTCATGTCGCTGTTAGGCAGTTCAAAGTAGTCAGTCTCTCTTCACGTTGCTTCCACATTTGACTCTTGAAGTCTTCTAGTCTGGAAGACTGAGAAGGCATCTAGATCATGCAATGGATAGAACACATGAAGCATGGAGTCAAGAAGACCCAACATCCTGAGTCCAAATCTGGCCCCAGACACTCACTAGCTGTCACTTAACCCTATTTGCCTCAGATTCCTCATCTGTAAAATGGGGATAATAATAGCACCTGTTGTTGTGAGGATCAAATGAGATAATAATTGTAAAAGATTTCTAGAAATTAGTTTTGTTATTGTTATCATGGTTATTATTATTGGCATGGTTCACAAGAACATGTGCTGAATTGAGGATGAGAGGATCTGGATTCTAATCCTTCCTCTTCCCTCTCTCTGACCTGAGGCAAGTCATGTACCTCTCCAGACCTCAGTTCCCCCATCTCTGGCATAAAGGGGTTGGAACAGATACCTCCTAAGGTTCCTTCCAGCTCTAAATCAATGAGCTTTGGATCATTGCTGGGACAGTCAAGTGGCATCACAGTGCTTAGAGTACTGGGCTTGGAGTCAGGCAATGCATCTTCCAGTGTTAGATCTGAACAACCAGCGGGAGCCTGAGAAGCTAAATAACCTACCTGGGGTCACGCAGCAAATATCTCTCAGCAGAGGGACTTAAACCCAGGTCATTTTGGCTTCAAGGTTGTACAGTTAGCTTTCTCCACACCATACCGTTCTATGCTATCTCTGTAATGTACTATTTTGTTTACGTGATCTATTGCAGCCATTTCTGACTCTTCATGACCCCAGTTGGTGTTTTCTTGGGAAAGATCCTAGCGTGGTTTGCCATTTCCTTCTCCAACTTATTTTACAGATGAGGAAACTGAAGCACACAGGATGATGTGACTTGCCTATGGTAAGACAACTAGTGTCTGAGGTTATATATGAACCCAGGTCTTTCTGACTCCAGCCCAGCACTCCATCCACTGTACCACCTCACTGCCTGATTGATTGATTGATTTGTTTGTTTGTTTGTTTGTTTTTAAACCCTTACCTTCTGTCTTGGAGTCAATACTGTGTATTGGCTCCAAGGCAGAAGAGTGGTAAGGGCTAGGCAATGGGGGTCAAGTGACTTGCCCAGGGTCACATAGCTGGGAAGTATCTGAGGCCACATTTGAACCCAGGACCTCTGGTCTCTTGGCCTGGCTCTCAATCCACTGAGCTCAATCCAGCTGCCCCCTCATTGCCTGATTTATTATTAGAAATTGTTTTTAAAATATCAAGTTCCTCATGCAAAATAGTTATCTAATTAAGCCAATGCCTCCTGTCAGAACTTGGATTTCTGCTTATTTATTAAATAATACATTTTTCATTCATTCATTCATTTTAATGAATGGTCTTTGAGCTAAAATTTCCCCAATGAGGTCATTGTGTACTTTATTTAATTCAGTGTTCTTATTAAATTGACACTCCCAGTTTCAGAGAGCTGTGATTTTGATTTGTTGGGTACAATCTGCCAGAGGTAAAAGATCCCAAGTTCACAAGACTCTTGGATTCTGGGTAAAAGAAGTATATGCCCCCAAGAAGAACTTCCCCAGCAGTTTTGATGCTGACTGTTGCAGGCGTGTGTCCTTACATTTCCATTAACAGTGTGGGAAACAATAAATGAGAAAAGCGTTTTCAAGTTCCTCAGCATGGTAGCAGAGTTGTAATCTTGGCCAAATCTGACCCAGCTTTCTATTTCTGCTCATGTGTCAGATACTGCGTGTGTGTGTGTGTGTGTGTGTGTGTGTGTGTGTGTGTGTGCGTGTGTGTGTGTGTGTGTGTGTGTGTGTGTGTGGAAGCTGGGTACAGGGAGAGGGTATGACTGCTAGATTTAAAATATTTCTTAAATGTGCTGCTCAAATTATGAGCCTGCCTAAAAGTACTATGGAGCTATAGTCTTGAAACCAGAAAGTGAACAGTGCCGAGATTTGTTGTGAGGGAAGAAACTCTGAAGAGCAGCAATAACACTCAGAAGGTATAAATTTCAATAATTCCAGTCTTAAAGAAATTTCCGCCTTAAGCAATGGGGGTGGGAGGTAGAGAGAGGGGAGGGCAGGGAAGGATGAAAAAAAATGGTTCCTGCTTGCCCTGTACGGGTGCAAAGCATGAAATCTTGCTGCATTCGTTCTGATGCCTGATGAAAAAAAGCCAAGGAAGTTAGAGTGTGTGAAATTCAGTGTCTGCAGGTCTAGTTTGAAAATACAGATTGGCCAGGTAAAGCAGAGCAGGACTTAAAAGAGAGGAGAAATTAGATAGCCATAACTGTGCCTCTGGCAGAAAAGATTAGGAGTGCGCTTAAGCAAGAGACCAAATTCGGAAAAAGGACTGAGCCAAAAGAGGACCTGAAGCTGGCCCGCTAAGAATTTCACATCCAGGGACCCAGGAACCAAGTTATGGAAGGGTTGAAGAAATCTTGCAAGGAATGGAAGCCTGATGGTGCTCACAGGGAAGTCTATGCAGCTTGCCTTTATGGACAGCATGTCTTGATGTGAAAGAATGATTACCTAACATCAGGAGAAAAGGCTTATGTTGCAAAAGGAGCAAACAGGGGCAAAAGGAAAAGGAAATATCAGTAAAGTTCGAAATAAAAACTACCGCTAACAATGGCATTTTTATAGCACTTTAAGGTTCACCAAATACCATTTCTCTATAATTTGATCCTCAAGGTAGGGGCTATCATTATCTCCATTTTTGTTTTGTTCGGTCGTTTTCCGTTGTGTCTGATTCTTCGGCGACCCCCTTTGGGTCCTCGGCAAAGATACTGGAGTGGTTTGCCTTTTCCATCTCCAGCTCACTTTCCAGATGAGGAAACTGAGGCTGAGAGAGTTTAGGTGGCTTGTCCAGAGTCACATGACTGGTGAGTGGCTGAGGCTGCATTTGAACTCATCTTCCAATTCGTCCAACACTTTAGCTACTGTCCCACCAAGCTGCCTTGGGTAATAAAGTTATTCAAGTGGAGGCAGAAAGGGAAGAACTAGCAGTTCAATTAGTAATGATGAAATATGATTAGAAGGCAGAGAAATACAAAGTGAGGAAATGATTAGAATGAGACTTCTCCCCAAATGATTTATTAAATCAGCACAATGAAACAGACCAACGTGCAACAGAGGCAATCTGATTTACAAGAGATAGTCAAACAATTAGGAACTGAGGAAGAATCAAAGGCAGGAAGTAAAAATGGAATTAGACAAGGTTAAATGTGATTTTGAATCAGCACAGTCTAGACTTGAAGCACAATTAAAAGCTAATAAGGAATGCAGAGAGATGTGCTGGACACTCCAAGAGAATCACAATAAATTGTCTGTCTCAGCACCAACTGATCATTCTGGAATCAAGCCTTACCCAGAATTAAAACAGTATTACAAGAAAGAAAGCCCAGAAAAACTCGGTGGGATGGGGCTGTGCTTTGGGGGCCAGAACTTGGCCAAACACAGCCTAGAGGCATTGTCCACAGGTGTTTCTCTTCTCAACCCAATATACACAACCCACCGGGCTGGTCCAAGAATGAGCTAGCTAAGCCATTCCATAAGGATCTGTTGTGCTGCTGATTTGTGTTCTGACAAAAGAAACAAATATTTAGCAGGCCAGAGTGAATTAGAGAGACAATAGAAAAAGAACACTTTCTTCTAGCTGTCTCTAAGTGCCAGAAATAGCAATGTATCTAGTCTGAAAAATACACGTATCCCAGAAAATAAAGGCAGGGTGTTTCCCTCTTCTTTGGCTAGTGAGAGGGATTTATGACATGGTTTTCTCTGGCTTGATGAAGATTTCAGAACATTTGCCACCACTAACCTTGTCTCTTTCTCTCTCCCCAAGTCCTGGGAATCTCAGAGATGCTGGAAGTCCTAATTCACTCCAGGAAAACCCAATCCAATGGGACTTTGGGAAAGGCGTCTTGACTTGTGTCCTGATTTTCCTTCACTGACAACTGTGGCGAATTTAATTCAATTCAACACAACAAGCATTTTAGTGTATACTATGAGCCAGGAAGCTGCCTGGTGACACAGTGGATAAAGCACCTGTCCTGGAGTCAGCAGGAATCATCTTCCCTGGTTCAAAGTTGGCTTCAAACACTTACTAGCTGTGTAACTCCAGGCAAGTCTGTCTCAGTTTCCTCTTCTGTAAAATGAGATGGAGAAAGAAATGGCAAACCGCTCCAGTATCTTTACCAAGAAAACTCCAGTTGGGGTCATGAAGAGTCAGATATGATGGAAACAACTAAACAACAACAATAAAATGAGTCAGACATGGAACTAAATTCTAGAGATATAAAGATGCAAGAGTGGTATAAGCCCATGCATGAAATGAGCATGTCCAGAGTGAAGAAAGATGGGGTTACACATTATTTAGACATATAGATGCCATTCAAGAATTGAATTTGGCCTACTCTTCTCCAAGGGGAGCAGGAGAAGCCCCCCAAAATGGGTGTTTGCTTCTTCCTTCACCTATCTTTAAGATGGGTGTTAGGCTAGACTCAAGCGAGGCCAACTCTCTTCCTGCTATACCTTTTTCCCAACTACATCCAGGTTAATGCACCTATTGATGGGCTCTACTGTAGATCTAATTAGTTTGCAGAAGCTTCACATTTGCACTTGAGGTGAGGCATTGGGAGGTGAGGACAGAGGAACATGGGCTTTGCTATGGCAGCACCAGCAGAGACCAGAAACTTGTGCCCACCACCACCCTAACCAACGTGTTGGCACCATCTTAAGGCTTAACTATGCACCAAGATCCCAGAGCACTGGTGTCACCAGAAGGAGAGGACTTGAGTTGAGAAGACCAAGAGGCACATGTGAATTTATCCACTTCCCCAGAAAGGTAAAAAATGTGGATCAGACACAATGCGGGGTGGCTTGCTATTTGCCCACCCCCAGCCCTCAAGACACAGGAAAGATAAAGTCCCTAACCCTGACCTGGATAGGAGGAAGGGCTAGGACCTTCCATGGAGGGGCATGAAGTAGGTATCTTCTAGGTTCCTGACAGGCTATTTTTTGCATGATCTAAGGGAATTTTTCTAAGATAATAAGATAGGATAAAGATTCTGGTGAATAGCCTGCAAACTCAACCCCTCCTCTTAAAGATAACGAAACTGAGACTCGCTAGGTAAAATGACATATTCACAGTCACTGTGTGTCAGTGGCACATCCTGGTTAATAAATGTCAAAATCAGGACTAGAATCCAGGTCCCTTCAAGTCCAGCATCTTTCCCCAAAAACCACACGTTGCCTCCCAAAGGACAACTTGTTATTTCTTTTAATGAAGGATGAATTATAGTCTAGACCTAGCAAGAATTCTGACTTCATGGACTCCTTTTAAGGAAAACATTCACCCATTTGTATCCTGAGCACTAAACAGGATATGTAGATGTCCCTGGGGGGCATGTGGAGAGTCTCATGCCAAGCCCTCATGGTAGCCATATTAGCATCATCTCCTAAGTGCAGAATAAGGGCACAAAAAATGTGACTTAACGAATCACAAAATGAATCTGTTGCAGACATGGGAATAAAACCCCTCTCTCCATCTTATTTTTCAATTATGAAGCCCACACAGTCTCCCTTCAATTCGCTCTACGCTGCAATCACATTTACCGGAATTAAGAAGCCTGTTAGTATTCATGGCTTCATTCAAGTATATAAATATGTAAGTTCATGAAAGAGTGAGATCATTGCTCATAAGCTTCATATTATTTCCTGTTCTTATTCCCAAATAATACTTTAATGAATGTAAGATTCTTGACCAAAGGAAGAAAGGAGTTAGAAATAACCTTTCTTTTATCACCTGCTCTCCCATCTCCCACTTCCAAAGAAACTTCTATAAGGAATCTGTTTCAATAGAGAATTACATGTTCCTGAGAAGGGATGGCATGACCGAGAGGCACATTAACGTGGTTTTTGCTGCTGGAGTTTCTCTAGGAGAGAAGGAATAAGAAGATAAGTTGAAAGGAAAGGCCATAAATCTTTCTTACTGAACAAAGTGGCTTTGAGGAGGGGGGAAGTTCCCAACATCCAATGTGTGGACTCCTCCTGAAAAATAAATACATTCCTTATTTTTTCATAGCCACAGAGGACAGTTGCTTTATGGAATAATTGAAATGCAGCCTGAAGAAGATTATTTCCCAGAGATATAATGCACTCTTCTTGCTGGCCCAGCTGAAAGAGCTGAAGAAAGCCAAAGGGAAACGTGCATCCCTCTTCTTTCCTCATCCCTTAGGACAGGCCAGACGGTACACTGGTACTGGGAATTAGGCGAATCCTAACTTCTAATCATAGCTCACATTCCTGTAGCACCTATAAGGTTGGCATTAACTCCAGGTGGTAGTAGTTACTGCAAATACTTAACACCATTTTACAGATGAGGAAACTGAGGTCCAGTGAAATTAAATTCATGACCCTACAGCTAATAAGAGTCAGGGCTAGGATTTCAATCCAGTTTTATTCACTCCAACTCTCCACAACACAGTGTAAAGCATATGGTTAAATTGTCATCTTATCTCTTGGTCATTTTGATTTAAAATAAGTCCACACTACCAAGATAAATGAGAGGATTTGGAAGTTATGACATAACCTAATTGACTTGCAAGTAAGCAAGTCCAAGGATGTTGCAGAGTATGTCATCATATCCATTGCTTAGAGGGCAGAAACAGCATCTTATCAGAATGTTTTCCATGTCCCACATGTGTGCTGCACATAATAGCTTCTTGGGTTTTTTTAATTAATTAATTAACTTGTTGGTTACATTAAAATTCCCAGCTATTTCGCACTCCTCCCTCCACTCTTCCTATTAGACAAAAAGAAAAATGTATATATAAAACTCTATCTTACTTATTTTTCTTTATCAGTTCTTTCTCTAGAAATGGACATATACAAGTCATTCTTCAAACACTGTTTCTGTTACTTTATATGATGTCTTGGTTCTGCTCATTTCACTCTATAATTTCATATAGGTCTTTTTATGTTTTTAAAATTTCTTAAACTTTAAAAAATTGTTCATCATTTCTTAACAGCCTAGTAACATTCCATCACAATCATATGCCACAACTTGTTAAGATGTTTCCCAACTGAGGTGCATCCCCTCTATTTCCAGTTCTTTACCACCACAGAGAGATCTGCTAGAAATATTTTATAGCATATAGATTCTTTTCTCTTTTCCCTCATCGCCTGAGGAAATAAACCAAATAGTGACATTGCTGGCTCAAAAAGTATACCTAGTTTTAGAACTCTTTGGGCATAATTCCAACACAATGGCTTCTTTTTTAAAATTAAGTTTATTTAATTAATTAATTTAGAATATTTTTCCATGGTTACATGATTCATGTTCTTTCCCTCTCCTCCTTCCACCCCCCCCCCGTAGCCAACGAGCAATTCCACTCAGTTTTCATGTGTCATTGATCAAGACCCATTTCCATATTATTAACATTTGTACTAGAGTGATCATTTAGAGTCTACATCCCCAACCATATCCCTTCAACCCATGTATTCAAGCAGTTGTTTTTCTTCGGTGTTTTTACTCCCACTGTGTTTCCTCTGGATGTGGATAGTGGTTTTTCTGGTAGGTTCCTCCAAGTTGTTCAGGATCCCTGCATTGCCACTGATGGAGAAGTCCATTACATTTGATTGTACCACAATGTATCAGTCTCTGTGTACAATGTTTTCCTGGTTCTGCTCCTTTCACTCTGCATCAATTCCTGGAGGTTGTTTCAGTTCACATGGAATTCCTCCACTTTATTATTCCTTTTAGCACAATAGTATTCCATCACCAACATATACCACAATTTGTTCAGCCATTCCCCAATTGAAGGGCATCCCCTCATTTTCCAATTTTTGGCCACCACAAACAGTGAGGCTATGAATATTCTTGTACAAGTCTTTTTCCTCATTATCTCTTTGGGGTACAAACCCAGCAGTGCTATGGCTGGATCAAAGGGCAGACAGTCTTTTATCACCCTTTGGGCATAGTTCCAAATTGCCTTCCAGAACAGATGCATCAAACAATGGCTTCTTGTAAAGGAGATGGTGACTGGGCTCGAACCAACTGGGAACACAGGGCAAAGGCAAAAACTCTGCCTTACTCTTCTCCCCTGTCCCCAATCCCATGTTTGTACTCCTTTCTGAGCCTTGTTGAAGCTCCAGGGTCCCTTTCAGAGCCCTGCTTCTAGTTGCCAGAGGCGTGATGAAGTTGATCCATTATCAGTCCCCATCATGTTCTGTGCCATGTCCACTCTTCCCTGTCATGACTCTGGCTGGCGATGGCCTATATTTATATTTATATTTGTGTGTATACATACATACATATATATATGTATATACATATATATATAATCCTCTTAGATCGGGTCATGCCTCCATATGGTAGCTTTTCTCCTCTCTGATTTGGGGTCAGGACTAGAGAATCAATTGTACTATTGTCATGATCTAAAAACAGAATGGACTGGTGCAAGGGGTGGTGGATTATTCCTCATTTGGAGCTTCTCAAGTGGACCCTGAAGGATCTCTTTTTCAGGGTGTGATAGAGAACATTCTGTTGTAACATGAGTGTACAGGTATGCTAGAGCCAGTTGTTAAATGTTCAATATAAGCATTTATACTTAGGAACTTGGCAAATGCTACAAATCGGGGTTTAATTTATCGATGTATTGTTTATTGATTTTCTTGACATAAGAAAGTGAAGGCAAGGTTGTTAATAATGCAGATTTAACTTAAAAGTATGTCATGGATACATTTGCTGGGGCTTGTTTTTTTCTTTTAGAGAGCCAGTGTTAAACATTTACCACCCCACTATCACCCTGAGTCACCAGGTTGTATTAATAATGCATGTCTTAAAAGTCTTAATTATTTTTTAAATCCTTACCTTCCTTCTTAGAATTGATAATGTGTCTGTTCCAAGGCAGAAGAATGCTAAGGGCTTGGTAATAGGGGTTAAGTGACTTGCCCAGCTAGGAAGTGCCTGAGGCCTGATTTGAATCCAGAATCTCCCATTTCCAGGCCTGACTTTCTAGCCATGGAGCCACCTAGTCACCCCTTAATTCATTTTTAAGCATTTCAAATTGCACTTAGCCCTTGAGAACATGTTGTATTCTGATGGGATTTAAAAGTCCAAGTTTGTAGTAATTCTGCTCTTAGAAATATAGTTGTAAAACATAAAAAAGAACTTCTGATTATGCCCTCAATTGGAGAACAATGCGCTAGGAAGACTGGGGTCCTGATTAGGACAGCTCTTTGTCCTATGTGCCTCTCAGAGCTGCCCTGTGCCCTCATTGCATGAATAAAATGGCACAAGGAAATACAAAGGGCAGGTCAGCCACAGGTGTTTATGAGGAGAAAGATTAGATCTAGGTTTGCATTCAGTAAAAGTTAAACAATAAGAGTATGCTTAGAATCAGATGCCAGTTACACCCATCTAAAGAAAGGTAGGGGAATGAATTACAGATCATTCTGTCCATTCTGGTCTTATTTCTTATCTGTTTTTCTTTGGTCTCCAACCACATGAGCAAGGGCCCCTGGATTATAACAAATGATCTTTAAAAAAAATAACATATGATCTTTTATCTTTCCACTTTAGTGTTCCTGGAACTAGGCATTTGAAAAGAACTGCCAATGTTACCCCTCATTCCACTACTGCCTTCTTTTATTTTTCCTCCTCTTTAGAGGGAGATTTTTGTTGTTGTTCAGTCGGGTCCAACTCTTCATGAATCCATATGGAGTTTTCTTTTATTTTTTCCCAATTACATGTAGAAACTATTTTTAAAATTGAGAGTTCCTTTTTTTAACCAATTAAATGTAATAAATTTCCACATAAGTTTTCCAATGTTATATGATCCAAATTGTCTCCCTCCCTCCCTTCCCTCTCCCTTCCTGAAGCTGGAAAGCAATTTGATCTGGGTTATACATGTATTATCATGCAAAATATGTTGGAAATTTTTTGACAATTGTTTTCTGACATTTTGTGATTCAGATTCTCTCTCTCCCTCCTTCACCTCCCACCAGGGTGATAACTAGTGTGATAGAGGTTATACCAGTGTTTCCCTGCAACACATATTTCCATATTCCGCATGCTGTGACAGAAGACATATCACACATACAATAAAAAACTCACAAAGGAAATAAAGTGAAAGATGGCATGCTTTGATCTATAATCAGATTCCAATAGTTCCTTCTTTGGCTGTGGATAACTTTTTTTTTTTATCATGAGACCCTTGGGATTATCTTGGAACTTGCATTGCTGATAATAATTTAATCCTTCACAGTTGATCATTGTACAATATTTCTGGTACTGTAGATAGTGTTCTCTTCGTTCTGCTCACTTCACTTTGCATCAGTTCATGTAAGTCTTTCCAGGTTTTTCTGAACTCATCTTGTTTTTCATTTCTTATGGCAAAATAGTATTTCATTACAACTATGTACCACAACCTGTTCAGCCATTCCCCCAAATGATGGACATCCCCTCAGTTTCCAATTCTTTGCCCCGCAAAAAAAGAGCTTTTAAAAATATCTTTATATGAGTAGATCCTTTTCCTCCTCTATCTCTGATCTCTTAATTCTTTTTTAGTTGAATTCAATATGCATTTTAATTTTTAATTTTTTATTTAATTAATTAATTTAGAATATTTTCCATGGTCACATGATCCATGTTCTTTCCCTTCCCTCCTCCCTCCCCCATCCCAGAGTTGATGAGCAATTCGACTGAGTTTTACATGTATCATTGTTCAAAACCTATTTCCATATGATTAATACTTGCAATAGAGTGATCAATTAAAGTCAACATCCCCAATCATATATTCATCAAACCATGTGATCAAGCAGCTGTTTTTCTTCTGTGTTTCTATTCCCACAGTTCTTCCTCTGAATGTGGATAACATTCTTTCCCATAAGTTCCTCAGATGATGTAGACTCTCAATGAACATCCTAATGCAAATGCCAACAACATGGAAATAGGTTCTCATCAAGGACACATGTAATACTCAGTGAAATTGTGCATCAGCTATGGGAAGGGTGGGTGAGGGGAGGGAGGGAAAGAATATGATTCTTGTAATCAAGGAATAATGTTCTAAATTGATTAAATAAATTAATTTGAAAAAAATAAGACCCTCAGAATTGTCCTGGATCATTGCATTGCTGCAAGTAGAGAATTCCATCACATTTGATTGTGCCACAGTGTATCAGTCTCTGGGTACAATGTTCTCCTGGTTCTGCTCCTGTCACTCTGCATCAGTTCCTGGAGGTCGTTCCAGTTCACATGGAATCCCTCCAGTTTGTTATTCCTTTGAGCACAATAGTATTCCATCACTAGCATATGCCACAATTTGTTCAGCCATTCCCCAATTGAAGGGCATCCCCTCATTTTCCAAATTTTGGCCACCACAAAGAGCGCAGCTATCAATATTTTTGTACAAGTCTTTTTCCTTATTATCTCTTTGGGGTACAAACCCAGCAGTGCTATGGCTGCATCAAAGGGCAGACAGTCTTTTAGCTCTGTTTGGGCATAGTTCCAAATTGCCTTCCAGAATGGTTGGATCAGTTCACAACTCCACCAGCAATGCATTAATGTCCCTACTTTGCCACATCCCCTCCAGCATTCATGACTTTCCTTTGCTGTCATGTTAGCCAATCTGCTAGGTGTGAGGTGATACCTCAGAGTTGTTTTGATTTGCATCTCTCTGATTATAAGAGATTTAGAACATGTTTTCATGTGTATTTTCAATAGTATTGATTTCTTTGGCTGAAAATTGCCTATTCACGTCCCTTGCCCATTTATCAATTGGAGAATGGCTTGATTTTTTTTGTACAACTAATTCAGCTCTTTATAAATCTGAGAAATTAGACCTTTGTCAGAGGTTTTTGTAATGAAGATTGTTTCCCAATTCTGATCTCTTTAGAATATAGATCCAGTAGTGGTATTGCTGGGTCAAAAGATATGAATAGTCTTATGGCCTTTGGTTTGGTTTCACATTGTTCTCCAGTAGTTTTATCAGTTCACATTTCTACCAAGTCTATTAATATCCCAATTTTCCACTCTGGCTTTTCTTGGCAGAGATACTGGAGTGAGTTGCTATTCCCTTCTCCAGCTCATTTCATAGATGAGGAAACTGAAGCAGGGGTAAAGTGACTTCACCAGGGTCACACAGCTAGTAAGAGTCTGAGGCCAGATTTGAATTCACAAAGACTTCTCTTTCCAGCTCCAATCACAGCATTTTATCCATGGCACCTTCAGCCCAAACCACAAAACCCCTGCTGTGGTGGAAAACTCTGACCTTGCATTCTGTTCTCATGTTAACATCCTTTCTTGCTAAGCTTGGAAGACACAGAACTAATGTTGTTGGTGTCTCAGATCCTCTCACATAGTAGCCGGCCCAAGCCCTGCCAGAAGGACTGTTCCACTAATAATAATAATAATAATAATAATAATAATAATAATAATGTTCCCTCTTTGCTCTTATAACCACCTCCTTTCATCAGTCTCACTAACTCTGGTGGACTTTATCTTCCTTTCGACGCTTTGATCTATATTTGTCCACTTCACTAGACAGCGACATCTACTGTCGAGTCTGTTTGCCTTGTGTCCTGCAGTCATGCCAAATTCCAGTATGAATTACAACTACCTCACTGCTTCCCAACTAACCCTGTGAGGTGCTATTATGGAAAGCCAAACAATGGCGCTAACTAGATTGACAAATTTCTGTTTTATGCGCTGATTTGGACCATCACTGCGCATGCATGATATCCTTTTATTTTCCTTTGGGTTGCAACCAAACCCTCCCACAGAGCCTTTCCAAATTTTCTCTTTTCTCCTCAAGCCTCTGACACCACTCCAAAACATTCTCTTTATGAGGATAAAGATTCCTTTGTTGTTCAGTTGTTTTCAGTCATGTCCAACAATTTGTGACCCTATTTGGGGTTTTCTAGGCAAAGACACTAGAGTGGTTGGCCATTTTCTTCTCTAGCTTATTTTACAGATTAGGAAACTGAGGCAAACAGGGTAAAATGGATTGCCCAGGGTCACAAAGCTACTACGTATCTGCAGCCAGATTTGAACTCAGGAAGATGAATCTACCTGACTCCAGACCTGGCACTTTATCAAGTGTGCCACTGATGCGTCCACAAAGATTCCTACTTAACTAGAAAAAAAATGAAGTTCTCTGCTTTAAGTTACCTTTTTCTCCCGTACTCTGCAACTCGAACCCCCTTTACATCAAAACACATTTTCAGTGATGATCAATGGAAAAAAACTTGGATATTCTTATCAATGACATGATCTAAGACAATTCTGAAGGACTGGTGATGAAAAAAATGCTTTCCACCTCCAGAGAGTGAGCTGCTGAACTAGGTGCAAATTGAAGCAGAATTTTCTAGATCGCTTTATTCTTCTTGTTCTTTTGAGACATGACTACTATAGAAATACATTTTGTAAGACTTCACATGCCTAATTGATATATTGCTCGCCTTCTCAATGGGACTGGTGGGAGGGAGAGAACTTGGAACTCAAAAAAAATTTCTTTAAGAATGTTAATTATTTTTATTTTAAAAAATACTTTTTTACATTCTTTGACATTCTTTAAAGAAGAACTAATTTTTTTTCTTATCAAGGTAAAACAAATTTTCTACTTGTGACCTTGATTAAGGAATGTGCTTAAGGTCAAACAGAATAATTGTTAGAACTAACAGAAATCAACAAACATTACAAGTCAGAGGCCAATTTATTGTTTTGTTGGTTGTCTAAACTTAAGAAAGTGATATAGAAAATGTTAATAAAGCAGATGAAAATAAAAAATGCATCATGGGTATATTTTTTCAAGAACTTATTATTAAACATTTGTCAGCATATCCCTGCCTTAATTCCCTCCTCTTTCATCCCCTCATGTTAATGATTTCTTCTCTTTCATCTTCAATTTTTCCCTATTTTGTGATTCTTTCTTCATTGCTTCAAATTTGTCCATGCATTTTCTTTTGCTTGCTTCCTCCCTCCCTTCTTTCCTTCCTTCCTTCCTTCCTTCCTTCCTTCCTTCTTTCCTTCCTTCCTTCCTTCCTTCCTTCCTTTCTTCCTTCCTTCCTTCCTTCCTTCCTTCCTTCCTTCCTTCCTTCCTTCCTTCCTTCCTTCCTTCCTTCCTTCCTTCCTTCCTTCCTTCCTTCCTTCCTTCCTTCCTTCCTTCCTTCCTTCCTTCCTTCCTTCCTATAGCAATATAGCAAAAAGATTATTCTCTATGATCAAGTTGGCTTTATATCACATGTACAAGGATGATTTAACAATAGGAAAATTATGTTGAAAGAAAATGAAAATAAAATTCATATTCAAAACAAAATATCCCAAACCACATGATTATAGCAAAAGAAAAGAAGGCTTTTACAGAGTACAAGCCTGGTTCAAGCCCTTATTGCCTCCTACTTGAATTCTTGCGATTGTCTTCTGGTTGGTGCCCTTGCCTGAAGTCTCTCCTCACTCCAGTCCATCCTCACTCAGCCATCAAATTGATTCAGCTGTCTCAGCTTGACTCAGCTGTCAGATTGATCCTCTTGAAGCACAGGTCTGGCCATGTGACCCCCCCCCCCCATTCAATAAACTCCAGGAGCTCTCTGATGCCTCCAGGATCAAATATAAAATCTACTGCTTGACCTTTACAGCCCCCCCCCCACACACACACACACCATAATCTGGTCCACTTCTGCCCTTCCAGTCTTCTTCCTCTTTACTCTCCTCCATGTGCTTTATGATCCACTGACACCAACCTCCTCACTACTCAGCCCACATGACACTCAGCCCAATCCCAACTGCTTGCATTTTCCCGTCTCATCTGTGCCTCTGGCTTGCCTCGGCTTCCTTCAAGTCACAGCTAAATTCTCACCTGCATGAAGCCTTTTGGGAGTTCCCTTAATACTAAAGCCTTCCTCTATATATTTTCCCCATAAACCCTTGTTTGTCTGTTGTCTCCCCAATGGGCTGTGAGTATCTTGTTCACGCTACAGCAAGGAGGCAGTGTCATGGGATAGAAGAGTATGTGGTGGGTAGCAGGAAGAAGTGGGAAAGGACTGAGTTATAAAGGGCTTTGAATGCCAAACAAATGGGTTCATATATGATCCTAGATGCAATAGGGAGCACTATTTGACAGTAACATTTTCTGATCTTGTTCCTGCATCCTTTCACATTCCAATGTGGGGAATTATAACCATATAATGTGCTAAGATAGTGGATAACAATGGGGAGCCTAAGTAGCCCATTGTAGTCAAGATAGAACTGAGTTCAATCTAACCTTAGCCACTTACTGTGTGACCCTGGGCAAGTCACTTTGCCCAATTTGCCTCAGGTTCCTTAACAGTAAAATGAAGTGAGAAAGAAATGGAAAACCACATCAGTATCTTTGCCAAGAAAACCCCAAATGGAGTTGCAAAAAGTCAGACAGTACTGAAATGGCTGAACAATGATGAGTGAATAGTTAGCTGAACTTGGAGTCAGGAAGATCTGGGTTCAAATCCCACCTCGCATACTTACTAGCTTTGTGTCACTAGAGAAATCAATTAACTTCTTTTGGCCTCAGTTTTTTTTGTCTGTAAAACTAGGGCAATAATCCACAGGGATATTGTTAGGATAAAATGAGATAACTTAAAGGGCTTTGCAAATCTTAAATCTCTATTATATGCAAGCTACTATTGTGTTTTGATACATAAAGTACTAATTAGTGGCTTTCTATTTTTAAATTTCAATTACACAATTTTTGTTACATATATCCTCAAAATCAGATTGTATTGATACAGTGACAATAGCTATTTGAAAAATTTATATTGGTTATAGTTTTGGTTTAAGATGGAAAGCTGAACTTTTAATATTTGATGGATTTGTGGTCCTGTCAATTTAGATTTCCCCTTCCACAATACAATTTAAAAACTATAGTGAGGGAGGCAGCTGGGTAGCTCAGTGGATTGAGAGCCAGGCCCAGAGATGGGAGGTCCTGGGTTCAAATCTGACCTCAGACACTTCCCACCTGTGTGACCCTGGGCAAGTCACTTAACCCCCATTGCCTAGCCCTTACCACTCTTCTGCCTTGGAACCAATACACAGTATTGATTCCAAGATGGAAGGTGAGGGGTTAAAAACAACAACTACCACCACAACAACAAAAAAACTATAGTGAGGATAAGTTTGTTCCCTGATATAACTGACTATCTTATATTAGGTCACCATTTTGTGATCAAGTATTTTGATGTTTGTTCTTCATAACTTGCTTTTCCATTGTAAGATAAGCATAAATGTGGTGTAGGTTGGAAAATAACATGTATGCTTCCATAAATAACTGATAAAGATAATGGGATCCTAAGATAGAACATGCCACCAATGGGAAATTTGATAAACAAACTGTTCATTAGCTCATCGGGTAATAATCAAATTAATTGGTAAACAAATTAAGTCACTTGCCACCAATCAGAACCTTGGGGTAACAAGCTAAAACTCATTGCAGGATGGGAAACCCACCAAGGCCCCTCACCTTCTGCTCTTGGGTCACAACCAGAACTGGCTCTGTGCTCCTCAAACATGCCCTTTCTTTCACTAGAGGGTAGTGCTGATTGACCAAGAGGGATTTGCCACTTTCCAGGAAATTGCCTTGGAGGGAGCCACATGGATGCTTGACTAGACCAAGAAAGAACTTTGTTGAGCACCAGTATAAGCCATGCTTACCGGGAAGCCCACAGAAATCAGGTTGGTGGTTTGTCCTAATGGTATTGATTTCTCTATTGTCCATTAGATAACACAGATTAGTGTTTGCATACATTTGATTGGTTGCTAGAATTGAGAAGTATAAGCCTTTTTTTAACCCTTAACTTCTGTATTAGTATCAATTATAAGATAGAAGAGTGGCAAGGGCTGAGCAATGTGACTTAAGTGACTTGCCCAGGGTCACACAGTTAGGAAGTGTCTGAGGTCAAATTTGAACCCAGGTCCTCCTGACTCTAGGTTGGTACTTTGTCCACTGAGCTACCTATCTTTCCCTAAGAAGTATAAATCTTATGAGTGTTTCTGGCATATTAGTTAGCATATATAACAATAAATCTATACAATCAATACAATAAAACAATACAATCTATCTCTCAGAGTCTGAGATCTTCTCATCCTTTAATGTACCTCTACCATATTGGCCTTTTTTTCCCTCTCTTGGGAGAGTTCCTTTCAGGGCCTGCATTTTGGGAATGAGTTCAGCCATTCTTCTTCTGGCTATGCTTTTGTCTCTATAGATTTAGCCACCATGCTGCTTCTTGGATATCCTTTATCTTCTCATCCCCCTTTCCTGCTCTCTTTTATTTTATCTCCCCCCATTAGAATATAAGCTCCTAGAGGGCAGACTTTCTTTTTTGTTCATATTTGTATCCCCAGCACTTGGAATTAGCACCTATCCCATAGTAAGTACTTAATAAATTCTTATTGTCTTGTCTTACCTACCTATGCCCTCTTGTCCTATATAACTCCACTGGGAATCCATTCAATGATCAGAGAATCTTCTTGTTCTGTTGATTGTATGGATACCAATAGAATTCTTCTTACATATTAATAAACCTGAATTTTATACCCCAAAGCTCGTAAAATTCCTAAAATCCTTGGAGAGGTCTTTTTGAATAAATAGCTGGACACATCAATGCAGAATGTTGAGCGACAGAGTTGAAATAAAAGACATTGTTTCATTCAATCAGTTTACTGTATTCCTAGCTCTGGTTTTAAAAAAATAAATTCTATTACCCTTTATTTTTTATTACCTATATTTCCCAATACATCCTTTCTCCTTTTCTGCCCAGAGAGCCTTATAACAAAGAATAGAAAGAGGGGGAAAAAGCAGTTCAGCAAAACTAAATAATGTATCAAAAAAAGTCTGCCATTATATGTGGTATTGCATACCAATAGTCCCCAGTCTTTGCAAAGATTTATCTTTTCTTTGAGGTCAAGACAAGAACCAATTTTCAAAGATTCTCCTAGTTTCTGGCAACCCACAAAGTCTTTTCAGAGGGCAAATGATCAAATTTGTCTTTCCTAACTGTTAGTTTGTTATCAATCAAGGAGGGATCCCTAACACTAAGCGCATACAAAAATTATCTACTTGCAGAATTTTGAGAAACATTCACCTTGAAATAAGGTATAAAGCTTTGGGACTAATTTCATGGGAAACGCTAGCATTATTTGAGATCAAAGCAGGTGGGGTGGGAAGCAGGAATTCAATATCTTAATAGCATAGGAAATGGAACAGACCTGAAAAAAAGATAGAAAAGACATATTAAATCTCAGTTATGACCCTTGTGTCAGGAGTTAAGGATAAGACCTGAATTGGAGAATTTCCATTGTTCCATGCCACAGATACGTTCTACTTATTACTTACATAATTTCTCTACTTTTTTTCCACAGATAATTTACTGCTAAATCAGGAATGGAAATGAAGGTAGAATTATGTGATGATATTGTTTCAAAAGCAGTGAACTTAAGCCTACCATTGCTGGGGAGCTTAGGAGAGTCAAACAATTTAGTTGTGCAGCTCTGGAGTATTAATTAGGCTTAGTTATTTATGAGCTAAGAGCTAAAAAAGGTCTAGGGTCCTTCATGAACTTAATCAGATTTTAAAGGGCGCTGGGTAACCATATGAAAAGTAATAGGGTTATACTTTCTGTTCCCCAGCATATTTGGAGATTATGCTTTTATAGGCTGGGTGTCCTGGTTTTTTAACTAGCAAACAGGCATCTGGAATTAATAGATCAATCAACAGACATTTATGCAATACATAAACTGGTTCTGTCCAAGGTGCTAGCGATGCAAGGGCTGGAGTTAGGAAGTCTCCTCTTCCCAAATTAAAATCTGGCCTCAGACACTTAGTTGCTATGTGACCCTGGATAAGTCACTTAACCCTGTTGACCTTAGTTTCTTCATCTATAAAATGAGCTGGAGAAAGAAATGTCAAACCATTCCAGTGTCTTTGCTAAGAAAACCCCAACTGGGGACAGGAAGAGTCAGACACAACTGAGACAACCGAGTAACAAAAAAGGATTGCCTTGCTATAGTGGATGGCTCAGTTGAGATTATGTCACATAAATCTGTAGTAAGCTAGTTTGCATGGTTTCATGACTTTCCTCAGGTTCTTTCAGGAGTGAAGGCTGCAGTTTGTGGGAATAATGTAAGACTGGGGCATGGCGAGATGTGATGGGTAATAGGACAAGAAGGTGAGGGGGGCAGCCAGTGCAAAAATATGAAGACGGTAGTAGAATGTTATAAATAAGGAATAGCAAGGTGGCCAATTTCCTGGAATGTGGAGTGTGTGAAGGGAGGAAGGGTAGGCCTAATCCAGATCTTGAAGATTTTTAAGTAACAAGCAGAAAAGTTTATTTTTTTTTCTTAGCAGTACTAGGATGCTACTACGGCTTTTTGAATGGAAAATGGGAAATAAATGGACAGACGTGTGCTTTAGGAAATTATTTGACCACAGAGAGATGGGGAGATTTAAGGGTATTTTTAAATTTCTATACAAACTGTCATTTTATTTTAGTTTTCACAGGAACCAGTAGAAGCAAAAGGACAGATGAACACTCTACCCATTGCCTTGCCTGAAAGTCATCTCAAAAAATACCATGAGGAAAAATACTTTAAGTACCCCTTTGTCATACATTGAAACAGTCAACAAAGCCAGCAGAAGTATATCCTCCATGCTGGTTACTATGCAAACACGTTGGTATTTCTTTCTTTTTTAAAAAATTAATTTAAAACCCTTACCTTCTGCCTTAGAATCAATACTACACATTGGTTCTAAGGCAGAAGAGCAATAAGGGTTGGGCCAATGGGGGTTAAGTGACTTGCCCAGGGTCACACAGCTGGGAAGTGTCAGAGGCCAAATTTGAACCCAGGACCTCCCATCTTTAGGCCTGGCTCTCAATCCATTGAGCTACCCAGCTGCCTTCCACATCAGTATTTCTTTAAAACACTGTGAGACAGAGATCTCCTCTTATAAACCCTGACATCCTCAACCATCAGTTGCCAAAAAAAAAAAGACCAAAAGCCAAAACTAAACCCAGGGTCAATAAATAGCAACCCTCCAGAAAACCCTGATAAATAAATATTGCCAGAATTCCATGTATTGAGTTTTTAAACATCTTATTTCATTGCATTACCTCATTTTACCAAGAGCTTCAGGATGACTACTATTATAAATGACAAAATGCCAAGGGTGGAAATTATGCAGAAAAAGAATTCTATCTATTTTCTTCTCAAAATTGAAAATATGGAAAGGAAGGAGATTGTATAAGGAAGAAAAACATAGAAATATTGTGTATCTCTTAGAACAAAGGATACCATCTGGCCTATAATATAGTCTAATCTATGGTATGCCATAATAAATAATTAATAACTGACATTTATATGACACTTTAAGGCTTTTGAAGAATTTTATATCCATTATTTCCTTTGAGCCTCAGGACAATCCTATGGGGTGAATGCTACAGGGATTGTGATGTCTTTTTTATAGATGAAGAAACAGATTTGAGAGAAAAATAATGTGCCTTTGCTTAGGATCAAATAGCTAGGCAGTGTCAAATCAGGATTTGAACACAGGTCTTCCTGACTTCATGTCCAATATGGTATACTATCTATCATCTAGGGCTATAACATGAATACATGATTCTATGACAATATTCAGGAGAATTATGGAGAATCAGGAAAGGCAGCATTATATAGCTGAGAGAGCACTCAATTTGGAATCAAGAAGCTAAGTTCGAATCCTGCCTCTGGCACATAGGTATGACCAAGATAAGTCACTTAAACGTCCATGTGTCCTTAAGACTGCTGATTCATCCTGATTTCTGCTCTATGTTGGTGGAGGAACTTCCCTAGAACCATAATTAGAAATCATGGCACCAGTGGAAAATGCAGTTGAGAGTATGTATGAGGAGAGAACATCCCCTGTGGGAAGTGAGGATGAAGAAGATGGGCCCCAAGACTATATGTCTAGTCCTGGGATGAGATGAGTTAGCCATCTTTCCTCTTCATCCCTCAACATCCACTGTCAGGAGCCCTTCCCATCACCCCCCAGATATCATACCCAAGGTAGGGCTCCGGAGTTCTCCGTGCTGATGAAATCACAGACCCTTCACATTATTTGTTTAGATTTAGGACAATCTAATATTCATTGCCTACACTTTGTTCCAGTCTCTGCATGAGCAATGTATGTTCATAGCATTGTTGTCAGGGCACAAACTCTGATAAATTGCCTTTCTACCAGGGCTTGTAAGTTAATGGGGTTTTCTGAAGAGTGGGGATGAGGTTGGATTTTTTTTAAAGGCAATTTTTTTGAGGCAAAGTATTATTATACCAATTATAATGTTATATCCAAGTTCCCATCACTTTGCAGACGCCTCTTTCTACTTAGTCCTTGAATTTTTCAAATGTAATTATGCAAAATATAGTCTATTATTTTAATTATCTCTAATTAAATGCACTTGCACATATGAATGTGTATTTGAATCATAAGTCACTTGGAACTCTTACCATTTAACAATGCATTCGCTGCTTCCTTCCTAAAATAGTTTTCTAGATAGATAATGAATACTGGAGTCCATGATTTTTGAAAGAAAATGAATGTTTTTATTTA
Source organism: Monodelphis domestica (assembly GCF_027887165.1). Classification (NCBI taxonomy): domain Eukaryota; kingdom Metazoa; phylum Chordata; class Mammalia; order Didelphimorphia; family Didelphidae; genus Monodelphis; species Monodelphis domestica. The sequence goes on from NC_077230.1 coordinate 88,317,106, forward strand.
CAAGTTAATGGAAATGGGTCAACTTGTATTTGAACCTAGACTGTTCAATGGGTAACTTCCCCCCAAGAGATCTACAGTATTGCCCCAGTAAGGCTCTGGACATGGGCCATAAGCTCTGCTCCCTTGCAATGGTGCCCCTCTCCAAGGTCCTACTTAGCATCTCTATCAGAGGCTATTTGCTTCCAGTCACTCTCGTCTCCTGCCACTTTAAGCAGCCATTGCTTAGCCACGGATTTTGAAAAGAAATCCCAATTTCTATTTTATCGTGCTATGGGAATGAATGTTCAGAGATGCTTCTCCAAGGCCTTTTTCCTTCTACTAAATACTTTTCTCTTTCCTTATTGTTCCAACTCAACTCTCAATGAGTATTAACTACTTCTAGGTGGCATTCCAGTCGGTGGTGAGAAGGTGAATTCATCACATTCCTAATGATGATTATTATCCCATTACACCGGGTAGTCTTCAGAGGCCAGAGTCATGGATTCTCTAATTTGCAGTTAGTCAGTCATCACAGACTAGAACTAATGCCTTCTCCAGTTGAGACTCTGAATAGCCACAGTCAGAAACATCACACGGGCACTTTCTCTGAAGCAACTCTCCTGAATAACCCAAGAGTTAAAAGCACATTTGGTGCTGTCGGAGAATAACCTTTTTCTTCTCCGATGTTAATGATAATGCCCAGGAGTCTGAAAATGAAATGCGCTTCCTTATGACCCAGCTCTGGATTGTATTTTCCACTCTCTGCTCTGTTATTCTAAGATTAACCAGAAAGCCTTTAAGGAAGGCATTTATTTGACTTATACCCCAAACTCATCCAGTTCCGAGAGTTCTGCTCTCCCTTTTATCCTCCCTCCTTGCTCTCTGCATCAATTTCCTTCTCTCATCCTACCTTCTCTTTCTCTTCATTTCATCTCTCCAAGTTGTTCTTTGTTCCTCACACACTCCCCATTTCTAAGTCCATTACACTGATTCCCTTTCTCCCTTTATACCTCTTTTGACCTTGCTCAGCATCACCAAATATCCCATTAAGAAATTCTTACGAGAGAGAAATAGCCTTTTAATTTCATAAAATAAAATTGATGTGGAATGAAACTAGTTTATTTTCTATTTATTTTGCTGTTCAGAAATGTTTGGAGCTATTATGAGGGATAGAGTCACTTGAGTGTGACATAGAAGAAAGAGAGTGCAGAAGACTCGGTTTTTTTTGTCAGTCAAAACACTTACTGGGTTTCTGTTGTCATTTTTTCAGTCGTATCTAACTTTTTGTTAGAAATCCCATTTGGAGTTTTCTGGGTAAAGATACTGGGGTGGTCTGCCATTTGCTCCTCCAGTCACTTTATAGATGAGGAAACTAAGGCAAATAGAAGGAAGTGACTTATCCAGGGTCACACTAGTAAGTGTCTGAGTTCAGATTTGAACTCAGGAAGAGGAGTCTTCTTGTCTCCAGGTTCAGTTCTATCCACCATGACTCCTGTTTAACAGAATTGTAACAAGTCAATACCTCTCTCCCATTTTGTTCAGTTGTTCTAAATTAGCTTTAAGACCCCCAGGTAAGCTTTTGTCTCTCTAAAGAAAAAAAAATAGAACCTCAATCTTATTCTATTTCTATAGGTAAATATTAAAACACACAGCTTAGAATTTCTGCTGGCCAACAGGGTCTTGTAGTAGCTAAATGAAATGTAAGGTGAAAGTTAATTGATAAGAAGCAAACAAGTTTGCACTGCTGGCTAACTAGAAAAAAGGATAAGCAATTTACTAAAGATAGAAAAGGTTCCCAGCTCTATCCTATCTCATGTGCTCTCACCACTCCAAAGCTACAGAGCTCTGGAGGCTGTTGCCCTTCTTGTGTTATCATCACAGCACCAGCTCAGCAGACCAAACCCTGTGACAGACTCCCACAGAATAGCTTTTAACAACTGTGCGCTTCCATGTCTCAGCTTTCCTGTCCCTTCTTACTTGCTCAGCCTTCGTGACTCTGGTTCCATCCCATCTGCTCCTCATAAGTCTTTTTCTCAAAGATTGGAGGCTATTTTGATCGAGGTTTGGCTCAGATCAGTTTTCTTGTAGTTTAGGTTCAAGACTAGAATGTAATAACACATAAGTAGGGCATTCAATAGTTAACAAATTACTTGATTAATTAAATTATTTAAAATAAATAAATAAAAATAAATTATTTACCCAAAGCAGAAGAATATTCAACTATTAGAAGCACTGAGAATCACTTGAATTGAGTGAAGTTCCATTACCATCCAGTAGTGAAAAGTCTGAGAGTCCCTCCATCTCCTCATGACTGCTTTGGGCCCAAGGGATAAGGAAGTGACATCAGCAGCCTGAATCCCTGGTCCTCTGAGGTTAGCCAAGCCTTGAGGAATGTCTCAATACCTTTTAAGGAAACACAAACTAACTTGCATAAGTGGAAGTGTTAGGATATTACTCCTTCCACTGGAGAGGATCTTGAGAGTCAATGGCACTGCCCAACTGTCAGGTTCTTCTCCCAGTTTTCTCATCCCCAAAGACAGGTCATATAAATTAAAAATTTTTAATGGGAAAGAGAAGAAAAGTAATTAGTACAGCAAAACTACCACACACATCAACTGAGTCTAATAGTATATGAAATATTCCAAATCTATAGTCCTCTACTCTGCAAAGAAAGATGAATTTTTTTAACCCTTTCCTAGAGCCAAGTTTCTTGGTCATTACTATTACAAAGAATTCATTTTTTAAAAATTTCATTTGCTAGGGGGCAGCTGGGTAGCTCAGTGGATTGAGAGTCAGTCCTAGAGACGGGAGGTTCTAGGTTCAAATCTGGCCTCAGACACTTCCCAGCTGTGTGACCCTGGGCAAGTCACTTGACCCCCATTGCCTACCCTTACCACTCTTCTGCCTTGGAGCCAATACATGGTATTGACTCCAAGATGGAAGGTAAGGGTTTAAAAAAAAATTTCATTTGCTTTGTTGTCGTCATTATTTATATTATTTTCCCACTTCTGTTTACTTCATTCTGAATTAGTTCATAAACCTTGCCATTCTTTGTATTTATTGTTTCTTTCTTTTTTAAAAAACCTTAACCTTCTGTCTTAGAATCTATACTAAATATTGGTTCAAGGCTGAAAAACAGTAAAGGCTAAACAATTGGGGTTAAGAGACTTGCCCAGGATCCCACAACTAAACTTGAACCCAGGACCTCCTGTCTTCAGGCCTGGCTCTCTATTGAGTCACCTAGCTACTCTTGTTTGATGTTTCTTACATTACAATAATATCCCATTATATGAATGTAATTTGTTTAAAACAGTTATCATAATCACCTTCTCACCTGTAAATACATACATGTATACATATGAAAATGAAAAGAAAATTAGAGATGAAAGTAATGCCTATCTTCAGAGGATAGCTGGGTCAGAAATGTTTCTGTAAATTGTAAAGCTCTATGTAAACATAAGCTATTATTAGCTAAAAAAAAATCCGTATCTAAGGTCTCGTATTAGGTTCAGATAGACATTTGGAAACTATGGCAAGAAAAATTTAAACTATTTAATGTAAAGGATTAATTTGGTAAGGGAAAAAATAATTGCTGAAATTACTGCTAAACAAAGAAACTATATTCATATAGAGCTGGAAATATCTACTACCACATCTTAGGGGAACAGAACTATCTAAAAAACAAAGAAACACCTTTATTTCCTATCTTAGAAATCAATACTATGTATTGATTCTAAGACAGAAAAACAGTAAGGGTTAGACCAGTGATGGTGAACCTTTTAGGGATGGAGTACCAGACCTTCCCCCACCCTAGTGCCATACCAGATCCTTCCCCCAGAGACTGAGTGCCACATCCCTCCTTACCCCACACAGGGGAGGGAGAAGGCACTCCCATTGGGCTGCTGGGTAAAGGGGCAGGTGATGTGAAAACATGTCATCAGGCATGATGGTGAAGGGGAGGGGAATAGCTCTGCCCAAGTCCCTCTTTCTTTTTAGTAATGAACTGGGGGGGGGGGGGTGGCTGCCTGCCCACAGAGAGTGCTCTGCATGCTATCTTTGGCACCCATGCCATAGGTTCACCATCACTGGACTAGGCAATGTGGGTTAAGTGATTTGCTCAGGGTCACACAGCTGGGATGTGTCTGAGACCAAAAGAGAATCGGGTAGAGTGACAAGCATTTTGTGATAAATATGGTGATGAAATTTAGAGAATACTTATAGTGTTCACAATCCTTAAGCAACTAACAATTGAGTTCTGTTCCTAGACAGCAAGACTAGTTAAAGTAAGGAGGCATCTATGTTTCTACAATATTCAAGAACAGTTCCCAAAGTAGATGTCCAGAACTAATATGTAACAATTGGACAAAATGGGGGGATACTATTGACTTGTTACAATTCTGTTAAACAGGTAGCATAGTGGATAAAGTGCTGGACCTGGAGTCAGGAAGACTTCATGAGTTCAAATCTGACCTCAGAGAAGGCTAAACAAATTAAGAGTACAAGAATGTTATGGAATATTACTGTGTCATAAGACATGAAGAATTTAGAGAAGAAGAGGAAGACTTCTATGACCTGATAGAAAATAACAGAATTAAAAGCAGGAAAACAATGTCCACAGTGATTACAACAGTGTAAATGGAAATGATGCTATGTAATTATAGTGGCCAATTTCAATCTTGAAGAAGAGAAAAAAATATAACTCTCTCCCTTCTTTAAAGAGGTAGGGAACTATGGGTACAGAATGTTACCTATATTATCAGTCATTTAATGTACTTAGATTTATTGAAGTGCTTCTTACCTCTCAAAATGCTTTGTTGCAAAAGATGGTTTGGTCATGTAGATGTATGCAAAAGTATATGTATAAATGTATATATGGGACAGCTAGGTGATGCAGTAGAGAGAGTGCTGGGCCTGGAGTCAGGAAAACTCATCTTCCTGAGTTCAAATCTGGTCTTAGACATATAATAGCTGTGTGACCCTGGGCAAGTCACCTAACCCTGTTTGCCTCAATTTTCTCATTTCTCAAATGAGTCAAAGAAAGAAATGACAAATCAGTCCAGTATCCTTGTCAAGAAAATTCCAGGGTATAGCTGGATAGCTAAGTGGATTGAGAGTCAGGCCTAGAGACAGGAGGTCCTACATTCAAATCTGGCCTCAGACACTTCCTAGCTGTGTGACGCTGGGCAAGTCACTTAACCCCCATTGCCTAGTCCTTACCACTCTTCTGCCTTGGAACCCATACATAGTACTGGTTTCAGGGTGGAGGGTAAGAGGAAAAAAAAATCCCAAATGGGGTCACAAACTGAATAATAACAGCAAACCTCTCACATCTGTCCTCTTGATACAAAGCCTCCAGCTTAGAACAGGCTCTCATCCAGAGGTGTGCTGCTGGCTCATGTGTGCTTTTAGTTAAATTTTCAGTGTAAGCACTTACATCTTAGAAATCAGCAAATGTTACAAATCAGAAAGTGATTTATCATTTTGTTGATTATCTAGGCTTAAGAAAATGATACTAATTAATATTTATTTAACACCTACTATGTGCCAGGCATTGTGCTAAGCACTTTACAAATATTATTTCATTTGATCCCCACAACAACTCTGCTTTTGTGCTTTTGTGGGTGTTAACCTCAATATACAGCTGAAGAAATGAAGGCAAATAATACTGATTAAACTTAAAATTGCATCATGTGTTATTTTTTCCTGTGGAGAGCTAGTTGTTATCCATTGCCAGCACACTCCTGCCCTTATACCTTTTTGTATAGATTATAAAAATAGTTTCCTAATCAGTTTCTTGTGCAGGTAAGTAGCCCAGTAAATAGGGCACTGGTCCTAGAGTTAACAAGATTCATTTTCCTGAGTTCGAATCTGACCTCAACCACTTTACTTACTAGCTGTGTGGCCCTGGGTAAGTCACTTCACCTTGTTTGTCTCCATTTCCTAATCTGTCAAATGAATTTTGAGAAGGCAGTGGCAAACCACTCCAGCATCTTTGCCAAGAAAACCCCAAATGGGGTCATGAAAACAACTGAACATTTTCCCTGCCTCAAGTTTCCTACCCTTCTTCCCACCCACCACTTCCATCCTCTATAAAATTGCAAAAATCATTTTCCCTAAGTGTATATCTGACCATATCTCCTCTACTCAATAAACTCTAATCGTTCCTAGAAAACTCCTTTTTCCCTTTAGGAGGGAATAAAAGCTTCCTTTGGAACCTGGCCCCAATCATTATTTCTCTTCCAGTACTTTCGTGGTCTAGCCAAACTGATCTTTCTATCCCTCACACACTGCTCTCCCATTTTCCATCATCTCTACATCTTCACGTGAACCATCCCTATGCTGGAACCCATTCCCTGCTCAGAGAATCCCTCTCTTCCCATCAGACTCAGGTCACACCTACTTCCTACAAGAAGCCTTTCCTGATGTCCCAACTACCAGTGCTTTCCCTGACTCACTGCCTTGTATTTAATTATTTGCCATTCTTTTATTTTTTCTGTATATATTTATATATGTAACTATTGGCTCCCCAAATACAGTATAGTAAGTTCCTTAAGATCATGATAATAGCTAACTTATATAGCACTTACTATATGTCAAGTAATGTGCTAAGTTTACAATTATTATCTCATTTGATTCTCATAACAACCCAGTGAGATAAATACTATTATTATCCCTATTTTACAAGGAGGAAACCAAGGCAAACAGGGTGAAATAACTTGCCCAGAATCACACAGCCAGTAAGTGTCTGAGGCCATATTTGAACTCAGGTCTTCCTGACTCCTGGTCCAGTGCTCCAATCACTGTGCCACCTGGTTGCCCCATTTTTTTTCATCTTTGCACACCAAATATCTAGCAGAGTAATTAGCACACAGTAGGCACTTGGGGGTTGTTGTCTGATGCTGAGAGACAGACGCGTGAGTCAATGCATAGGAATGGTGGGTACCACGGGAAGGAAGTGAACTAACCTTGGAGGAAATGTTTTCCTTTCCCTGTATATTACCACCCTGGGGCAAAGCCTTGTTTGCCCCATGCTAGTTACAACTCTTCTAGTTCCTAAGACATGTGAGAGTCACATATTGTATCAGAGGAGTTGATGCCCCCAGGAATGAAATTTTGGATTCTTGAAACACAGAAGGACCCTAATGTCCCATGGATCTCTCTGCTAAGTTCAGAGACCTTTACTGCCAGGTTCTTGGTGGTCAGTAAATGCTTCAGTGCTTCCAGGAATAAGCATTCAGAGGAGGGCAATCAGAAGGGTGGCAGGGCTTAACTTCATACTGTATCAGTATTCCTTAAAGAAAACAGCAACGTTTAGCCTGGAGGAGATAAGACTTAGGAGACAAGACAATTGACTTCAAATATTTGAAGAGTTACAATGTAAAAATGTAGGAGCAATACCTTTAAGGTTTGTAAAGTGTTTTGCATATGCGTGTATGCATGTATACATAGGCACAAATATCTATAAAGTATACAAAGATGGTACAATGGACAGAGCACTGAACCTGGAGTCAGGAGGACCTGAGTCTCAAGTATAACCTTGGACAAGTTTTTGCTTGGGTAACTGTTTGCCTCAGTTTCTTAAATTAGAAAGTGGGATAATAATAGCATCTGCCTCTCAAAGTTGTTGTAATTATAAAATAAGATCATATCAGTAAAGCATTTTGCAAACTTTAAAGCTCTATAGAAATTCTAGCTATTGTGATTATTATCCAGGCAGCTAGGTGACACAGTGGATAGAGAGAGCACCAAGAATGAAGCCAGGAAGTCTTATCTTCCAGAGTTCAAATCCAGTCTCAGCCATTTATTAGCTGTGTGACCTTGGGCAAATCCCTTAATTCTTTTTGCCTCAGTTTTCTCATCTGTTAAATGAACTGGAGAAGGAAATGGAAAACCATTCCAATATATTTGCCAAGGAAATCCCAAAAGGAATCACACAAGAGTTAGACATGACTGACAAATGACTGAAAAAAATGTAGTAAATATTAAAATATATATACACCTATATATTTGATCATTTATTTATTTGATCTAAGGACAACAACCCTTTGAAGTCTATTTTTATCTCTATTTTACAGATGAGGAAACTGAGGCTAAAAGATGTTGAATGACTTGCCTAGAGTCACACAACCATTAAGTGTCTGAAGCAGAATTCAAGCTCTGGCCTTCCTGACTCTGAGTCTGATACTCTATTCAGTTTGCCTTTGTATCCCCCTATTGAGATAAGTGAGTATTTGTATTATCTTCCTTGGACCCTGCCTCCATTCCACTTCCTGGCTTTCATCTCATTAAGTCCTTCCTGTATATACTACTGTCATCCTTCTTTTCTCTTTCCTTTCTCTCTTCTAGTACCCTTGTATGTTTCCTCCACTGTTAGAAAGAAAGTTCTTTGAAGGCAAGGAATGTCTTGCTTCTTTGTATTTGTATTCCCAATGCTTAGCACTGTGCTGGCACATTGTAAAACATAGATTATCCACCCATCTCCCTATCTAGCTATCGATCTATTGATATATCTATAGATTTATCTGTAACGCTATCTGCTTCTCTATCTACTCTAAAAATCTACAGATCTAATAGGTCAATGTGAGGGAGTATGGCCCAGAGGAAGCTTTTTTCTCTGGAAAGAACACTGGCTTTGTAGTCAAAAGAAGTGATTCGAATCCCAGTATACTCTGTGTGGCCTTGAACAAATAAATCATTTAGTCTCTCTGAGTCTTAGTTTCTTATTTGTAAAAAGAGGAGAGTTGGACCTGCACTATAAGGTTCCTTTAAGCCCTAAGTCTGTGATCCTATCAATTCTAGAAAATTCCATCTAAAATCTGGCAAACCTTCATTCTCCCTCCTGTGATCTCTTTGGTATATTAGCAATAATATCCCTCTGCAATACACCAAAGAAAGGATCAGGACTATGGATGCAGGGAAGTCAAAATCTTCCACTACCTCTCAGGTATGGTCTCCTGGGCTATGTCTCCCCCAATAAAGCAAATACTCCTGCAAGTCTGGCGTCTCCTGGTGCTTCAGGGTCTCATAGAACTTGATTCTATCTGCATGGCATGGATGGGGCCCTCTTGCTGCTGTTGGGAGAAGTCAGGAGAAGTACCAGCTTGGGGCAAGCAAGACTCATGAAACCCTGATGGCTTCTTTCAGATTCTGAGTCTTCCCCCTTCACCCATCATGGTGCTAAGTCACTCAGCGATGGTGATTAGTCTTGATCTCTGTCATACAATGTCCCAGAGGTCTCATATTCGACTCGATGTCAGTTGTTCAGCCCCACATCATCCCCAGCTTCTTACAACAGTGTTTTTGACTTTGTAAGTATTTTTGCAATTCTCCCATTCCTGAGTCTAATTTAATTCCTGCTGAGTGGCCTGAAGTCCTGTCTGTAGGTGTTATTGCTAGTTCAATAAACGGGGCATCTGCTTTGTTTCTAGTCTACCCACCTGAAGGGAGACTCAAAGCTGGAAAGGTTTGGGGATGGCTACGTTTACCTAGAACATATAAAATTGATCTAGGCTGAAGGCATCACCGAGGCATGTGAAAGGCAAGGCTTTAAAGGATTCAGTGTCAGGGTTACATCTTCCCAAGTGCCTCCACTTACCCTTTTGTTCTCCTTTCCCTCTTATTCATATATTTGCATGGGAAAACCAAAAGGATTTGGGGAACTGAGAAAAGGTTGTGGTACTCCAGGCCCACATAGTCACTTTATGGTTTTGTTGGAAGGCATCCCTCCAAAAAAAAGAAAAACAGTTTGAGGAAGAATACAGATTTACAATCAGAACTGAGTAAGGATAAAGGAGGCATTTTCTACAAATACATTTTTGTTGCTATCTTCAGTTTTTGCATTGCCTAAAACTTCTCCTATATCCTTTCCTCTGCCCCGCCAATATAATAAAGACCTTTTTAAAGAAAAAAATTGGTATGGGGGTACAGGGATCCTTGGACACCCCAAATCTCTAGAGGAATCCCAGGTCAAAGAGTACACGAGGAATTCCCCATTCTTGTATCCCTGCAGTGCTGGCTAAACAAAGCTGGCCTTAATATAAGCAAAGGAACAAAATCTGAGCAATCAAAGGAGTCTCTGAGAGATACATTTCCTTCACATTTCCCCCAGCTTTCTGATAAACCTGGATATGTACCTTCCTTTTCCATCTCAGACATCAATCCATTCCCTGAGATACGCAATTCACCCTCCTTATGACCAAGGATACCAGACACCAAGAGCTCACATGGAATCGTCACCTACATCTCCTTATATATCCCCACCCCACCTCCATTTCTAGTCACGTAGTCTCTTTTCCTTTACGTATAAAAATCCTGGACCTCTTCTCTTCAGGGGGTCAGTTCTTACCTGCACCTGCTTTCCAGCCATTCAACTCCATAATTTCTCTGTTTTTAAGAGGAACATGGCGCCCTCCAGAACCAGATAATATCAAGCCCTCCCACAACAAAGACAATCAGAAAAACCAATCAATTATATTGAAAAATTCTGAAAATATAAGCAATGTTTCATGCCTAAGGACTCTCACTTCCTTTTTAAAAAATGTTTTATTTATTTCTTCATTGCATGAGAAAACAACTTTAATTGTCTTTTTTTTTTAAGTTGGAGCCAAATGCTCTCTTCTTCCTTCCTCCCTCTCTAAGGCAGTAACCAAGTTGATATAAATTTTATATATGTAACCGTGTAAAATATCTTTCCATATTAGTCTTTTTGTGAAAGAGAACTCAAACAAACAAAAAAGAGAAGCGAAGGAATAAAATGAATAATAGGATGTCTTGGTTTGCATTCAGACTTCATTAGATATTTCTCTGGAGGTGAATGGCATTTTTCATCATAAGTCCTCAAAGATTTTCTTGGATCACTGTAAGGCTAGGAATAGCTAAGTTATTCACAAAGGCTCATCATATAGCATTGCTATTACAGTGTACAGTGTTTTCCTGGTTCTGCTCCCTTCTGCTGCATCAGTTCATGTAGGTTTTCCTGAATCATTTCCTGAAATCATTCTTTTCATCATTTCTTATAGCACAATTATATATTACATACAATTGCAATCATATACCACAACTTGTTCAACCATTCCCCAATTGATGGACATCCCTTCCATTTCCAATTCTTTGCTACCACAAAAAGAGATGATAAATATTTTGTGCAAACAGTGACCCTCTCACTTCTGAAAATAGAGGTAGAAAGTATCTTATATATCTTCTTTGGGGCCATGCCTATTCTTCGATTGTGCAAGAATCATTTTCATTTGTTTTCTGGTTGTTCTTTTTACAATGTTGTAGCTTTTGCTTATCCTCATTCAGATCATGCCCACTAACCCCAGGGGTCCCAACCTGTTCTGTCTTCTTTTTTTCTTCTACCACTTGATCTATAGCTCTTGATGATCTCATCAGTTCCCATGGATTTAATTATCATCTGTATTTTGATGACTGTGAAATCTTACCTAATTCTGTCCCAAACTCTCTGCTGACCTCCACCTGCCTTTCAGACATCTCAAACTGGATGTCCCGTAGACATCTTAAACTCAACATGTCCCAAACTGAATTTATTCCTTTCCTCCTTCCCACTTCCCCTCCCAGTCTCACAGCCTTATAACCTCATGGTCATTAACCCCCTATTTCCAAGTTGTCACCAAGGCCTGTGAATTTTACCTCTGCAACATCTCTCCGATATGCCCCCTTCTCTCCTTTGAAATTGCCACCACTCTAGAGCAGGCCCTGCTCATCTCCTGCCTGGACTATTAGAATAACCTAGTGGTAGGTGGGTCATTGCTACCTTCCTCAAATTTCTCCCCATCCAAACCATTCTCCATCCAGCAACTAAAGTGACTTTGCTAATGCATAGCTCTGACCATATCAATTCCTACCCCCAAAACTACCCCCTGCCTTGATAAACTCCAGTGACTCCCTATGACCTGTGGGAGAAAATACAAAATGCTCTTTTTGACAAAGCCCTTTTTAACCTAGTTCCTTTCTCCCTTCCCAAACGTCTCATTCCTTATGCTTAATGGCTTGTATTCTTGTATCCAGTAACAATGACCTAGCAATTCCACAAACAAGGCACTCTATCTCTGGGCTCTGATCATTTTCTCTAGCTGTCCCCTATTCCTGAAATGTTCTTCCCTTTCCTTTCTGCCTACTGATCTCCCTGGCTTCCTTTAAGTCTCAACTAAAATCTCACATTTTACTGGAAGCTTTCCCCAATTCCTCTTAGTTCCAATGCCTTTCCTCTTTTAATTATTCCCTATTTATTATCTGTATGTAGCTTGTTTTGTATATTTTTATTTGTATATAAGCTCTTCCATTAGACTATAAGCTCTTTGAGGGCAGGAAATTTTTTTGCCTCATTTTGTAACCCCAGCATTTAACACAGTGCCTGGCACATAGTGGAACTTGATAAATATTTGTTGATTGGTTGGATATATTATTTCATTGGCTCTTTTTATTTAATTTCATATCCAATCATACGAGTCATTCCATGCTTCTCTGTATTCATCATTCATCATTTCTTGTGGCAGAATAATATTCCATTACATTCATGTGCTACCAATTGTTTAGTCATTCTCTAGTCAATAGGCATCAACTTTATTTCTGGTTTTTCAATACCACAAAAAGTACTGCTACTAATATTTCATTGTATGAACTGGTCCATTGTATGGTCCATTGTATGAAATATTAGTAGCAGTACTTTTTGTGTATTGTATTACATACAATGAAATATTTCTTTAATTTAGGACTTTCTTTTATCAATTACCTTCTTTTTTTTAAACCCTTACTTTCCATCTTGGAATCAATACTGTGTATTTGATTTTGTGTACTGTGTATTGATTCCAAGGCAGAAGAGTGGTAAGGGCTAGCAATGGGGGTTAAGTGACTTGTCCAGGGTCACACAGCTGGGAAGTATCTGGGGTCAGATTTGAACCTAGGACCTCCCATCTCTAGGCTTGGCTCTCAATCCACTGAACTACCCAGCTGCCCCCTATCAATTACCTTCGTGAGCATATGACTCAAAATAGAATCAATCTCTGGGTCAAAGATTATGGACATTTGAGTCACTTTATTTACATAATTCCAAATTACTTTCCAAAATGGTTGTCACTAATTTATAGCTCCAACAACACTGCACAAGGGAGCTTATCTTTCCACAACCTCTCCAACACTGACTATTCTCACCTTTTATCATCTTTGCTGATTTGCTGGGTGTGAGGTTCAACATTATTGTGATGCAGATTTGCTTTTCTCCTATTAGTAATTATTTGGAACATTCCTTCATATAGTTTTTAGTAGTTTGCAATTCTTCATTTGAGAACCATGTGTTCATATCATTTGACTTCTTGTCTTAGGAGATTGGCTTTTGGTTATACAGATTTTTATTATTTGTCTGTATAGCTTGGATACCCTTACTAGAGAAATTTGATATAGAGGTGTTTCTCCTCTGTTTGATAGCTTTCCCTTTTATTCTATATGCATAAATTTTGTTTGTGCAAAAGCTTTTCAATTTCATCTAATCAAAATGACCAATTTTATCTTTTGTATTTGCCTCAATCTTTTATCTGGTTAAAAATATGTGACTTCTCCAGGATTGTGAAATTATCAGCTGCTTTTTTTTTTGAAATTTTATTTAATTAGATAATTTAGAATATTCTTCCATGGTTATGTTTAAAAAAAATAAAAAGAAGGAAGGGATGTACCCCGAGAGAGAGAGATCTGGGCTTTTGGTATGGAGAGAGGGAAAGAGAGGAGAACCCCCCCTTTCTGCAAAGTGGGGTTCAGGGGAGACAGCAGATGTAATGGGTTGGCTCAGAGAGAGGAGAGGGGGTATTGAAGATTTTCCCCCCTTATGCCTTCCCTCCTTAGCTAAAACTGTGCTCCCCAATTTGCTCTTGTCCCTCTTGTACCCCCTCCACTACTCAAGATGCCAAAGGGTCTCCCCTGATCCATTCACTCACATTCAGCTTGGGGAACAGATAACTTTAATGTTAACTCAATCATGTAATACAAATGTAATAATGGTCAGGGAAGAATGGGAAAAGGAAAGTAGGAAAAGGGGTCCCTGTCTCTATCTAAACCCTTTTCCTCCTTCCTCGAGTTTGGGGGGAACTCAGGCTTTGGCAGCCTGAGCCCCCTGAGAGAAAGTCAGGTTGACTCACCCCTGGGCAACAGGAGCTGAGGTAAAGTCTACTCAGGTTTCTCTTCAGAAGTCCCTTCAATTGGGAAGTGTTGGGCGGAAACATTTCCAGTCACCAGCAGGAAAAATGGGTAACCCTCAGGAGAAAGGCTTTATCCACTTTCTCTCTTCAATGTCTCAAGACGGAGAGACCTTCAATGCTCTCCTTCTCTTCTCTCACTTCTCTCCTCAGGATTCCCCTCCTGGGGCCCCTCCCCCATTGAGGTGATTAATTTCACATACTCTTCAGTCTGGCACCTTTTCTCTAGTGCCAGCTTCTATCACATGTACTCATGTTCTTTCCCTCCCCACCCCTCACCCCTTTCCCATATCTGACACGTAATTCCACTGGGTTTAACATGTGTCATTGATCAAGACCTATTTCCATATTATTACTATTTGCACTAGGGTGATCATTTAGAGTCTACTTTCCCAGTAATAACCCCATCAACCCACGTGATCAAGCAGTTGTTTTTCTTCTGTGTTTTTGCTCCCACAGTTCTTCCTCTGAATATGGCTAGTGTTCTTTCTCATATGCCCCTCCTAATAGTTCTGGACCATTGCATTGCTGCTAGTAGAGAAATCCATTACATTTGATTGTACCACAGTGTATCAGTCTCTGTGTACATTGTTCTCCTGGTTCTGCTCCTTTCACTCTGTATCAGTTCTTGGAGGTCGTTCCAGTTCACATGGAATTCCTCCAAATTATTATTCCTTTGAGCACAATATATTCCATTACCAGCATATACCACAATTTGTTCAGCCATTCCCCAATTGATGGGAATCCCCTCATTTTCAATTTGTGGCCACCACAAAGAGCACAGCTATGCATATTCTTGTACAAGTCTTTTCCTTATTATCTCTTTGGGGTACAAACCCAGCAGTGCTGTGCCTGGATCAAAGGGCAGGCAGTCTTATCGCCCTTTGGGCATAGTTCCAAATTGCCCCCCAGAATGGTTGGATCAATTCACAACTCTACCAGCAATGCATTAATGTCCCAATTTTGCCACATCCCCTCCAGCATTCATTACTTTCCTTTGCTGTCCTGTTAGCCAATCTGCTAGGTGTGAGGTGATACCTCAGAGTTGTTTTGATTTGCATTTCTCTGATTATTAAGAGATTTAGAACACTTTTTCATGTGCTTAATAATGGTTTTGATTTCTTTATCTGAAAATTGCCTATTCATGTACCTTGCCCATTTATCAATTGGGGAATTGCTTGATTTTTTTTTGTATAATTGATTTAGTACCCCCTTTGTCAGAGGTTTTTGTTATAAAGATTGTTTCCCAATTTGTTGCTTCCCTTCTAATTTTGATTGCATTGGTTTTGTTTGTACAAAACCTTTTTAATTTAATGTAATCAAAATTATTTATTTTGCATTTTATAATTTTTTCTAAATCTTGCTTGGTCTTAAAATCTTTCCTTTCCCAAAGATCTGACAAGTATACTATTCTGTGTTCACCTAATTTACTTATTGTTTCCTTCTTAATGTTCAAGTCATTCACCCATTCTGAATTTATCTTGGTGTAGGGTGTGAGATGTTGATCCAAACCTAATCTATCCCAGTTTTCCAATTTTCCCAGAAGTTTTTGTCAAATAGTGGGGTTTTGTCCCAAAAGCAAGGATTTTGGGACTTATCATAGATTGTCTTGCTGAGGTTACTTACCCCAAGTCTATTCCACTGATCCTCCTTTCTGTCTCTTAGCCAGTACCATATGGTTTTGATGATCACTGCTTTATAGTACAGTTTAAGATCTGGTTCTGCTAGGCCACCATCCTTCACATTTTTTTCCATTAATTCCCTGGATATCCTTGATCTTTTGTTCTTCCAAATAAACTTTGTTATAGTTTTTTTTTTCTAATTCTGTAAAAAAGTCTTTTGGTAGTTTGATGGGTATGGCACTAAATAAGTAAATTAGTTTGGGTAGGATTGTCATTTTTATTATGTTAGCTCATCCTACCCATGAGCAATTAATATTTTTCCAATTATTTAGATCTAGTTTAAATTGTGTGGAGTGTTTTGTAGTTGTGTTCATATAGTTCCTGTGTTTGTCTTGGCAGATAGATTCCTAAGTATTTTATAATGTCTAGGGTGATTTTAAATGGAATTTCTCTTTCTAATTCTTGCTGCTGAGTTGTGTTGGAAATACATAGAAATGCTGATGACTTCTGTGTATTTATTTGGTATCCTGCAGCTTTTCTAAAGTTGTTGATTATTTTGACTAGCTTTTTGGTTGATTCTCCAGGACTCTTTAAGTAGACCATCATATCATCTGTAAAGAGTGATATCTTGGTCTTCTCATTGTCTATTTTAATATCTTCAATTTCTTTTTCTTCTCTAATTGCTACAGCTAGTGTTTCTAGTACAATGTTAAATAATAGCGGTGATAATGGACATCCTTGTTTCACTCCTGATCTTATGTGGAAGGTTTCTAGTTTATCTCCATTGCAGATGATGTTTGTTGATAGTTTTAGATCAATACTGTTTATTATTTTTAGGAAAGACCCTTCTTTTGCTATACTTTCTAGTGTTTTCAATAGGAATAGGTGTTGTATTTTGTCCAAGGCTTTTTCTGCATCTGTTGAGATAATCATGTGATTTTTGTCAATTTGTTTGTTGATATGGTCAATTATGCATATGGTTTTCCTCATATTGAACTATCCTTGCATTCCTAGTATAAATCCTACCTGGTCATAGTGAATAACCCTTGTGATCATTTGCTGGAGTCTTTTTGCTAGTATCCTACTTAAGATTTTTGCATCAATATTTATTAAGAAGATTGGTCTATAGTTTTCTTTCTCTGTTTTTGACCTGCCTGGCTTTGGAATCAGTACCATATTTGTGTCGTAAAAGGAATTTTTTAGAACTCCTTCTTTGCTTATTCTGTCAAATAATTTGTATAATATTGGGATTAGTTGTTCTTTGAATGTTTGATAGAATTCATTTGTGAATCCATCTGGACCTGGGGATTTTTTCTTAGGGAGTTCTTTGATGGCTTGTTCAATTTCTTTTTCTGATATAGGGTAGTTTAGGTACTCTATTTCTTCCTCTTTTAGTCTAGGCAATTTATATTTTTGTAAATATTCATCCATATCACCTAGATTGCCATATTTATTGTCATATAATTGGACATAATAATTTTTAATGATTGCCTTAATTTCCTCTTCATTAGAGGTGAGGTCTCCCTTTTCATCTTGGATACTATCAATTTGGTTTTCTTCTTTTCCTTTTTTTAATTAGATTGACCAGTACTTTGTCTATTTTATTTGTTTTTTCAAAGTACCAGCTTCTAGTCTTGTTTATTAATTCAATAGTTCTTTTACTTTCAATTTTATTGATTTCTCCTTTAATTATTAGGATCTCTAATTTAGTTTTCATGTGGAGATTTTTAATTTGTTCACTTTCTAGATTTTTTAAAATTTGCATTGACCTCTGACCTCTCTAATTTTTAATGTATGAACTCAAGGATATAAATTTCCTCCTAAGTACTGCTTTGGCTGCATCCCATAGATTTTGAAAGGATGTCTTATCATTGTCATTTTCTTCAATGAAATTATTTTTAAATTTTTATTTAATTAGATGATTTAGAATATTTTTCCATGCTTATAAGATTCATATTCTGTAATAGAGGAAAGATCCAGAGACTTGATTTAACAGAGACTGGAAGAACTGCAAAGGTTTCCATCTACAGCAGGGGGTGGAGAAAAGGGCTTAGAATCCTGAAGAAGAGGAGATTCCAGGAGGAAAACAATTGGCTCTCTCAGTCTTGAGAAGGCAAAGGGGCTAGTCTGGTTAGAGACTAGCTCCTGGGCACTGAACTGATCCCTATTTGAACCCAACCATCATCCCCTCAAAGATCTCCAAAGAGAGGTAGCAGGAACATGAAAAAATAAATAAGCAGTTTTCAAGATCTATCACACCCCTGTGACACCCTGGGTCTGGACATTGCTCAGCCATGACAAGACCAGGTTTCACCCAACCTGAACTCTGGGAGGCCAGGCTCTGAAGCCTGAGTCTCTCAACTTGGAGGGAGACAAAAGAAACTTAGTTAGGCAGGGGTGTCCTTTTGCCTCTTTCTTCTAGACCCCCGAAACCCTATAGCCATTTTCCCTGTTTAACCCTGACCCACTTAATTATTAGAATAAATACTGTTATGTACTATCCAGACTTCAGTGTGAGTGAAGAACACTAGCTTAGCTGAGAGGAGAGAAACTGATTTCTCTTTCTTCTGCTAGGGAAGAAGAATATTTCAAATCTCAGTTATCAGAAGAAAGGGAAAAGAGAACTGAAGAAGGGAACAAACCCATCTCCCCCTCCTTCTCCCTCCTGGGGCAAATAACATCTACTCCTCACATCCCTTGCCTTTAACTGAAGGGGTTCCATTCTCTCTCTCTCCCTTTAATACCATCCATTCAATCACTCCATTACAGTTCTTTCCCTCCCCTCCCCCATCCCCTTTCCTGTATCTGACACATAATTCCACTGGGTTTAACATGTGTCATTGATCAAGACCCTTGATCAACATTTCCATATTATTAATATTTGCACTAGGGTGATCTTTTAGAGTCTACTTTCCCAGTCATAGCCCCACTGACCCATGTGATCAAGCAGTTGTTTTTCTTCTGTGTTTCTTTTCCCACATTTCTTCCTCTAGATGTGGGTAGTGTTCTTTCTCATATGTCCCTCCAAATAGTTCTGGATCATTGCATTGCTACTAGTAGAGAAGTCCATTAAATTTGATTTTACTACAGTGTATCAGTCTCTGTGTACAATGTAAAATTCAATGGAATTATTAATTGTTTCTATGATTTGTTCTTTAACTAACCAATTTTGGAGAATTGTATTATTTAATTTCCAATTAATTTTTGATTTGCCTCTCCATGTATCTTTACTAATTATTATATTTATTGCATTGTGATCTGAAAAGGTTGCATTTATTATTTCTGCTCTTTTGCACTTGTTAGCAATGTTAGCATGCCCTAGTACATAGTCAATCTTTGTGAATGTACCATGTGCTGCTAAAAAGAAGGTGTATTCCTTTTTGTCCCTATTTCTTTTTCTCCACATATGTATTAACTCTAATTTTTCTAAGATTTCATTCATTCCTTTTACCTCTTTCTTACTTATTTTTTGGTTTGATTTATCTAGTACAGATAGAGGAGGTTCAGGTCTCCCACTAGTATTGTTTTTCTATCTATTTCATCCTTGACCTCCACTAGTTTCTCCTTTAGAAATCTGGATGCTATGCCATTTGGTACATACATGTTGAGTATTGATATTTCCTCATTGTCTATCCTTTTATCAGAATGTAATTACCTTCCCTATCTCTTTTAACTAGATCTATTTTTACTTTGACTTTGTCAGATATCATGATTGCGACTCTTGCCTTCTTTTTCTCAGTTGATTTCCAATAGTTTTTTGCTCCATCTGCTTACTTTTACCCTATGCATACCTACCTTCTTCATATGTGTTTCTTGTAGACAACATATGGTAGGATTTTTGTTTCTCATCCACTCTGCTATTTGCTTCCACTTTACAGGTGAATTCATACCATTCACATTCAAGGTTATGATTACTACCTGTGTATTCCCCAACATTTTTATTTTCTTGCCTTGTCCTGCCCTTTCCTCTTTCATTATTTCCTTCTACACCAGTGTTCTGTTTTTAATCAGTCCCCCTAATCCCCAACCTTGTTTTACTTTCCTTTTCCCCCCTCCCTTCTTATTCCTCTCTTGTCTTTTGGTGTCTTTTTAAGCTACCCTGCACACTCACCCCCCCCTTGTATTTCTTTACTCCCCAACCTCCTATTCTGCCCCCTCCCTTTTTATTCCCCTCTTATTTTTAGGGTCTATTTAAATTCCCTTCCCCTCTCTGTTTCCCTCCCCCTTTGGTTTAACTCCCTTCCCCACCTCACCCCTTAGTTTTCCCCTTTCAACTTCCCTATAGGGTAAGATAGAGTTTGATACCCCAATGGATCTATATGCTCTTCCCTCTCAGAACTGATTCCACCAAGAGTAAGGTTTGAGTATTACCTTTTAGCACTCTCTTCCCCTCTTTCTTATAGTTGTATTCTTCCCCTCCCATTCCTGTGTGCCATTTTGTGTAGTATAGATTATCCTAATTTTCTTAATCCTTTAAGTTTCTCTTGGTGCTATCTTCTCCCTACCCCCATTTCTTTCTTCTTCTTTTTTTATATGTGATTTTAAACCACTTAGTACCCCAATCTCTACCTATGGATAATTCTTCTAACTACCATAATAGTAAGTACAATTTTTGATAGTTACAAATAACATTTTTCCATATAAGAATATAAACAATTTGGCCTTATTGAGGCCCTTAGAGAACAAAAAATAAGATCCCTCTCTTTCTTATTTACCTTTTATTTTTCTTTTGGTTTCTGTATTTTGCTCTTGCTCCTCTCATTTTTTTTTTTTTTGGTTTTGGGGGCTTCTGTCAGTCTCCCCTCTTGGAGCTTTGACAGAGGATCTCTCGGTGCAGTCTCTGGGGAAGGAGTATTGGGGTTTGAGCTTCCCTATCCTCTGGAGGCTTTTGATTCGATTAAAGTCCAGCAGTCAATGAGGGAGGGGTGTGGAGCCTGTGCTTCCCTGAGTTCTGAAGACTTTTGATGGGATTAAGTTCAGCTGGGTTGGGCTGGGTGTGCTCTGAGGTCAAAACCTCCTGGAAGGCTAGAGCAAATATAGAGGATCTCCACAGCTCTGGCCAGGCTTCCAGCTCTATGCTCCCTCTCTAGCTCCTTCCCCGCCATCTGTGTTCTACACTCTGAGCTCTTGGCACAGCCCTGCCCACAAGGTACACCCTCCAGACCAGCACCTTTGCCCGCCCAGAGGTTCCCACTGTCACTGGAGGCTCAGTGCTCTAGGTGGGTGGGTGGAGGGGTCCTGGGACCTTCCTTCTGCCTTCCCCTTAAACCAGAGTGTTCTCAGATTCCGACTTTTGGGGGGGCTTACCTTTTGAATTGAGTCCAGCAGGAGGATTCCTTGACTCTGTCTTGTTGTTAGGTTTGATTTTCAGTCCCCTAGGAGCATTCGGTTTGTGATCGGTAAGGAAGGGTATTCAAAGGTCTGAACTTCTGCTTCTTCTAGGCCACCATCCTGACTCCTGATTTTTGTATTTTGATGTAAAATTTTCTGTTTAGTTCTGGTCTTTTTTTTTTTCTTTACAAATATTTAGAAGTCTTCTATTTTGTTGATTGCCCACACTTTCCCCAGGAAGTATATAGTCAGTTTTGATGGGTAGGTGATCCTTGCTTGTAGACCCAATTCTCTTGCCTTTCTGAATATTGTATTCCAAGTCTCCTGGTCTTTTAGTGTAGAAGTTGCCAGATCCTGTGTAATCTTGATTGGTGCTCCTTGATATCTGAATTGTCTCTTTCTGGCTTCTTGTATTTTCTCCTTAGCTTGTAAGCTCTTGAATTTGGCAATTTCATTCCTTGGAGTTTTCTTTTGAGGATTTAGTGTATCGGGTGATCTATAGACTCTTTCAATGTCTATTTTGCCCTCTTGTTGCAGAACCTTGGATAATTTCTTATAGTAAGGTTTCTGTTTGTTTCCAGGTTTTCAGGTAGGTCTATGATTCTCAAATTGTCTCTCTGAGATCTATTTTCAAGGTAAACCACCCTCTCAGTGAGATATTTTGTGTTGTCTTCTAATCTGTTATTCTTTTGACTTTGCTTTATTAATTCTTGCTGTCTTGTGAGATCATTGGCTTCTACTTGCTCAATTCTAGTTTTTAATGACTGGTTTTCAGCTAAGATCTTTTGATTTACCTTTTCTGTTTGATTTATCCTGCTTTTCATGGCTTCCAGCAGGTCATTTCTGCTCTTCAATTTGCTTAGAATTTCATTTGATTTCCGGGCTTCAATTTCCAAGTGGGAGGTCCTGTCTTTTAAACTGTTATTTTCTTTTTAAACTATTTCCCACTTTTCTTGCCACATCTCTTCCATTTTTATGACAATCTTGAACTTAAAGTCTTCAAAAACTTGTGACCAATTTCCATTTTTTTCAAAGATTTGGGTGTGCTTGTTTGTCATCTTCTGCTGTCTCTTCTTTAGTCTGGGGTTTTTCTGCATAAAAATTATCAAGGTTCAAAGTTTTCTATTTGATTTTTTTGGAGTTTGTAGATTTTTGTTCCTGGGAGTTGGTGGCCATTGTCTAGTGCCTTCCTGGTTAGATGTCTAAGTGAGGATTGTGGGTGATCTTTGTATGTGGCTCTGGAGAGGTTTTTGCCCTGAGGATATTTTCCCCAGTCTTCAGCAGTGTCCAGCTGCTCTTAGTGGCAGGTCCAGCCCCTAAGAATTTATAGATTGCCTCTTAGAGATCTGGGTGTGGAGTGTAGGCAAGTCTCTGTATTGATCACTTGAGAAGTTTCTACCCACAGGCTATTTTCTGGGTCTCTGTGGCGTTTTACTCTGAGCCACTTCTCTCTGCCCAAGCTCCATGCCCTATCTCCACATATCCTCAGCCTCCTAGGGTTCCTAGCCTTGCTGTTCTTAGGGGCAGATCCAGTCCCTAGGAACTTAAAGATTGCCTGGAAGGGATCTAGGTGTGGAGTGTAGGGAAGTCTTTGCATTGAGAGCTGGAGAGGTTTTAGCTCGAGGGCTCTTTTTTGTTCTCTGTGGCTTGCTGTGAGCTGCCCCCTTCCCCAAGCTCTGCAGCCTATCTCAAGGTTTCCTCAGCCTCCCGGTGTTGAGTCTAGTTTCTCTTAGGGGTAAGTCTGTGTTGACCTCAGCCAGCCTCCCTTCTAGAACTTAGAAGTTTGTCCTGTGCTTTCTTGGACTCTGAAAAGGTAGGTAAAGTGGGGAAGGGGTGATGAGCTCAACCCTTGGTGGGGGAAATTTCACCCCCTTTTAGCGTGGAAATGCCCTAACTTTGCCTACCTTCTGTGCTGTGTCCTACCATGGCACTCCTTCGCTCATTTGATGTTGGTTTTGTCATCTTGATCGGCGGAGAGGAGAAGAAGAGCTCTGCTTCTGCTCTGGAGCCATCTTGACCCAGAAGTCTCAGCTGCTATTTTTCTCATTTTTTTAATATATTATGATCTTGAATATTCAGGTTACATACAATTTTGAACTTAAGGTAGAATTTTGAGTAAGATGTTGGCCCAAGTCTAATATCTGCCAGCTATTTCCCATTTTGCCTATCAAATAAAGAGATAAATAATATTTTCTATATTAAGTCAAATAGAGTCTTGGAATAAGGAACTAGATCCTGTTGGCAGAACCAAGTCAGTTTGTAAGATAGACTACATATCTGTGGGCTCTTAATTGGCTTCTGGCTGGTTTGTATTCCAAAAGAACTTAGGTCCTGGGACTCTGATTCTGGAAACTGACAGGTCTACCTCATGATGGAAAAAGAAAGCCTTTTTTCTTTCCTCCCATACTGGATCTGTGAGTATCTGCCTTTCTTAGTAACAAGCTAGAGCCTCGACTCTGACTTCTATGGTAAAAACAGATGAGAGAGCCAACTCTTCTTCTTATGAGGAAGAAGCAGAACTTCAGATGAAGACTAGAGCTGAGACCCTGTAGGTTAATAGAGTGAAAAATATCCCAACGAGAAGAGAGAGAAGTGAAGAGCAGGAGGAAGCTTGATTCTTGGGGCATAGTCTGAAATCTCAATATCTCTACCCACGCTTCTTTATCTAATGTTTCCTATGTGTACCTGAATCATGGAGAAAGAAGTAAGTGGCTCCTGCCTGGTAAGCCAGGCAAAAAATTAAATATATTTTCACTATCTTCCTATGTAGCCAATGAAATCACAAACTTAATTAAAAAAAATTATCTCAAGGGTAGCTAAGTAGCACAGTGGATGGAGTACCAGACCTGGAGTCAGGAGGATCTGGATTCAAATATGACTTCAGATATTTCCTAGCTGTGTCACCCTGGGAAGTCACAACCCCAATTGCCTAGTCTTTGCTCCTCTTCTGTCTTGAAACTGATACTAAGACAGAAGGTAAGGGTTTAAAAAAAACAGGAAAAAACAAAAATCATCTTTGAACTGAATGATTTTTATTACTCTTTCTGAAGGGGAAACCCTTTCTACCACTCCATCATTACCATTATAGAAGTAAAAAGAGACCACTGAGGACTAAAGATCCACCATGGGACTGCTTTTTTGTCTTTATGTCACCAAAAAAAATGTCATCTGATGACCACATTCTCATGTGGTTTTAGACTCATTCTAACAGCAGACAAAGTCTTTTCTGGGCTCACATTAAAAGTCTTTTTAGATTGTTAGAAGTTACAAGAGTTTGACTCCTACTGACAAATCTACACTTTGCAAACTCAGGACCTCTCCATGCCATAATGAGATATAAGGGTAAGACTTTTATAAAGGTTCAGTGATTTAAACATTTTTTAAATTGCTTTTAAATTGGAAGAAAATGGAAGAGCATATTTATCTCAATTATGGAAAGGAAACAATTTATCTTTCAAAGAAGTAGAAAAAATATTGAAGATAAAATAGATAGATTTGATGATATGAAATAAAAATATTTTGCATGGTAAAAATCAATATAACCAAAATAAGGAGTCCAGAAACATAATCAAGATAAATAAATCTGATTAAAGTCTGACATCCAGAATCTATGAATAAGTATTATAAATATGCAAGAGTTATAGCCATTCACCAATGGATAAATGGTTAAGGGATCTGAACAGTTAGTTATTATAAAGCAAAAACATGAATTATAATCTACAACTTGAAAAATCATCCAAACTCTCTAATAATCAAAGAAATGTAAATTAAAACAACTTTGAGATTCTGTTGGCTCCATTTTAAAAGTGATGAAGGAGTGGAGGCTGATGCATTCAAAACATTAATGATTAATGGAAATTAATAGAGTATATAGAAAAAAGCACTCCTGCCTTGGGGGAGAAAGGAGGTGATCCAAACTCATATCTAAATGAGTAAGAAGAAAGGAGGGCTGTGAGTTCAAGAAGTTCCCAAGGGAAACTGGTCCAGAGGACTGAATCTAAGTTATAAGGAGGCATGTTCGTTCTTGAGAGGAGAGTCATATATAGCAAAATCAGTTAAATGTCTTAGAGATGAGAAAGCAGGCTACATGGGCTACTGAAATTTTCCCTGATGTAAGAGTGGTCAGTCCTTTGCAGGAGACAGCATTCTATTCTAGTGGCAGTGTCCTTTGATTAGCCATGGTTCTGCTAACACAGATCTGAATAGATACCACCTTTATACATATCAAATTGGCAAAAATCATTAAAAAACAATAAAATCCAGTGTTGACTCAGGTGTAGGAAAATGGGCATTCTATTACATTGCCAACACAGTTGAAAACTGGCAGATTATTTTTGTAGAGAACTCTGGAAATGTTACAAAACTGAATACATTCTTTGATTCTCTTATAGAACATTATGTCTAAAGATGTTATTTAAATAAATAAAAAAAAAACAACCCTTACCTTCTGTCTAATACTGTGCATTGATTCTAAGGCAGAAGAGCAGTAAGGACTAGGCAATGGGGGTTAAGTGACTTGCCCAGGGTCACACATCTAGGAAGTGTCTGAACCCATATTTGAACCCAGGTCCTTCCCAATCCAGGCCTGGCTCTGTAATCATTGAGCCACCCAGCTGCTCCCTAAAGATGTTATTTAAATTTTAAGATGTTATTTAAAGCTTTAATAAGGGGGACGATCATGAGTCCTGGCTCCTAGCTAAAGCTCATTTTTTGAATAGAAGATTGATTGGGATTTTGAAACAATAGTTCAGACTATAGGACTGAAGTGAAATAGAAATATCCATTTGCCAGTATGAAAAACTGTTTCACGTGTATGTGTGTGTTGGAAAAAATAAATAGCTGTCCTGTGCTTGACCTCAAAATATGGCAAGCCCCCAAAGAGATGGGCATACCAGATCATCTTACTTCTCTTGAGGAAATCGTATGTGTGCCAAGAAGCAAAAGCTAGAATTGAACTAGGAACAACCTATTGGTTTAAGATTGAGAAGGAAGTAAGATAAGACTGTATATTGTCACTTTAATTATTTAACTTATGTGCAGAGAACATCATGTGAAATTCAAAGCTGGATGAATCAAAAGCCAGAATTATAGTGGCCTGGAGAACTATCAACAATCTTAGATATCAGATACTCCTTTGATGGTAGAAAGTGAAGAAGAATGAAGAAGCCTCTAGCTAAAGGTGAAAGAAGATAGTATAAAAGCTAACTTGAAGCTTAACTTAAAAAAACAAAACAAGATGGCAACTAGTCTCATCTTTTCATGGCAAATAGAGGGAAAAGAAATAGAATCAGTGTCAGATTTTATATTCTTGGGCTTGAAGATCACTGTGGATGGTTACCACAGCCATGAAATTAAAAGACATTTGCTCCTTGGAAGGAAAACTGTGGCAAATCTGAACAATATTCTAAAAGCAGAGACATCACCTCACCAACAAATGTCTATATAGTCAAAGCTATGTTTTTTCCAGTAAGCCACGTATGGCTGGGAGAGTTGGATTGTAAGGAAACTGAGCACCACAGGAAAAAAAAAAACTCATGTTTTTAAATTATGGTGCCAGAGGTGGCTTTTGAGAGTTCCTTACACATGGAGGAGATCATATCGGTCAATACGTGAAGAAATTAATTTAGATTATTCATGAGAAGGTCAACTACTATAGCTGAAGCTTAAAAACTTTGATCACTTAATGAGAAGTCAGGACTCAATAGAAAAGAAGCTCATATTGGGAAAGATTAGGGGCAAAAGGAGAAGGAGATGTCATGGAAACAACAAATGTGAACGTGGACAGACTTAGAGAAATAGTGGAGGATAGAAGGACCTCACATTCTCTGGTCCATGAGGTGATGAAGAGTCTGACACAAATGAATTATTGAACCATAACAAGCTGTGCTTGATCTACTTTGCACATTAATTATCTTTCTACAAAGTAGCATCTTAATCCTTTGGAGGAGACCCTTGACCTGAGATCTAATCTTTAAAAAATTTTTTTTCTTAGAGTTCTAGCATGGGGATGTAGTGAGCCAGAGTGTAAGAAGACCCTGACTCCCCTCCTTAGTGCTAGGCTCCCCCCAAACTAAACCTGGTCCATGTGAATTTAGGCCCCTCGATGTTATAGGATACTTATCTCTAACTCTAGATGATAGAACTTCAAGAAATGGGGGGAAAGATCCATTTGTATCAAAATATTCATAGCTATTTAAAAACAACAACAACAACAATAGTCAAAAACTGCTAAGAATATATGTTATTAGAGAGTCAGACATGGAGATAGGATGTTCTGGGTTCAAATTTGCCGAGGGCAAGGTCCAGCCTCACTCACGACTCCAGGGGTTCCCAACAGGTGGTGAACGATAAGTCAAGAAAATAACAAATGGAAGACAGATGTATCTTTACAGCCATGGGAATACTTTGCATCTGATAGCTGCTCCGCCATCCCCAGGCTTGATGTTTATTTTTATACCCATTTTCTTGGCACACAGATACATTACCTAACACACATGTCCAAATAGAGATATTTGGAAAAGTGACATATTAACTTTTAATAAATCATTTGATTAACATTCTATATTCTTGTATTGTGATTGCAGATTCTTGACAGAATAAAGGTTTCATGAAGCAAGATAAATTATTTCATCACAGGTGGCTTAATTTTCTCATTACCCTGTGAGAAGTTTTTGAACTTACAATCAAGGAAATTTACTTATTAGAAGTAATCAATCAGAATTTCTTAAAGACAATTCAACAATCATACCATTGAGGTTGAGAGGTTCTGAGAACACAATTCAGATTTAATATTAGACTGATCATTTTTCAGGGCTTACTAGGGAGTTTCTTAAGGGGAAGAATCAAGTCACTGAGGCATGATGAATCTTGGTGTACCTGTATGTTTTGAATGGGCCTTTATGATTGATTTGTATGCTGGCTTCATGAGAATAAGTTTCTGTAAATGGACATTTCTGGGCTTGGCTTGTAGCTACGGTTTTGCTGGGAATTATGTACCTAAGTAAAAGTTAACCCATGATAGTCTTTTGGGATTGGGTTTGAGGGTCTGATGTTTTGGTGATGTTTTAGAGAATTAGGGTACAGGTATTTTGCTCTTGCATTATTCCTTCTGAGACCAGGGGGAATAATAATGGAGTCAATTCCATAGGTAAGGGATATTATAATGAGAGAGGCCATGCAAGGGGGATTGAGTGGGCAATTATATCTTGCCAAGGGCCACTCTGTGGCCTCCTTAGCTACCACTCGTGACTTTGTCAAGGTGTCGTGGCCTGATGGCTCCCAGCACAAATTTGGTCTCAGCTGTGTGATCCTGGGCAAGTCATTTAACCCCCACTGCCTAGTTCTTACTACTCTTCTGCCTTGGTAACCAATACATACTATTGATTCTAAGAGAGAAGGTAAAGATTTAAAAAAAAAAAAGAATGCATGTTATGAACAGAGAAAGGTTAAATAATTCATGCTATATTTTTATAATGGGATATTATTACATTGTTGAAAAATAACTGATCAGTCCACAAGTATTTATTATAAACACCATAATGGGCTGTATGTTCAACAACTCAACAAATCAAAAATCTTCTGAACCGGAATTCTTCTCTCACCAGGCTAGCTCAGTGCTTGCCTGACAAGCCGATTTTTTTTTTCCTTAACGCAGTCAAAGAGGTTCATACCTTTTAGAGATCCCAAGGTATAAAACGTCTTGTTTACACCATTAAACTTCATTACTCAATTGGGTCTTCTATGTATGTGAATTGGGATAGTCTGGCTCTGCTCTGCCTATGTAGGGTAGGCACAGCTCTGCATGGGACGAGCAAGAGGCTAGTAGGAAAACAGCATGTGTGTCATCTGAATGGGAAGTCAGCATAAAGTCTGGTGAGGGTGAATAGGGGCAGAGACAAAATAGCAGTTGGCAAAGAGCCAATTTGTCTATTGACCTCTAGTCTTTTTCTTCTGATAAGACTTTTAACATCAAGGTTATATTCACTCTTTGAGCGTGAGCCAGACACAGAGAGAAGCAATTAATGAATGAATGCAGAACTGAGTGAGAGTAGAGAGACAGGTGCTGCAAATGAGGGCATCAGAGCTGATTCCTATTGCCTGCAAAGCTGAGCCTAAGCAACCACAAGAGAGAAAGAGCTGCAAAGATACCCAGATTTCTGAGTCACCACCATCCCGTGGACACCAGTCTTTCAGGTTTTTGAAAACCCCAGAGTGGAGGATGGATTAGTGTGGGGAAAGACTTGAAGCATCGAGTCCAATTAAAAATCTATTGCAATAGTTCTGGTGAGAGATGATAAGGGCCTAAGCTAGGATGGTGTCTGTGAGAGTAGAAAGGAGACTTATGTGAGAGAATAAAATGATGAGTTTGGGTAATTGATCAGATATGTGGGTTGAGTGTGAGAGAGGAAATGAGGATGGAATGTTGCCAAGGTTGTGAATGTGAGTGAAAGGAATGATGCTGTTACTCTCCACAATAAAAGGGAAGTTTAGAGGAGGAATGGGTTTTGGGGAAAAGATCATGAAATTTTTGAATGTATTGAATGACATGTGCTTTAATATTTTTTCTTTATTATTGTGAATTTAGTCATCATCAACAAACACAAACATTTCAATATATAAGGAGGATTTTATAAGAAACGTGAATTTCTGATAAGTTCAGTGTAGCTAAAGTTCTACAGCTCATTAGTATGGGATTTTTCCTCAAAGGGAAGTGTTGGTAGAAAGCTGGAGATAGGGATGCAATGGAAACTATTGGCTCCTCTAATGGATCTTGCTTTCTGTTCAGTGGGGTTGGCATCATCCATCTGTTCTTTTGAAACATTCTCCATTCCCTCCTATGGTTTTTTGTGGGTGCATAATAGTCTATGCCATTTTGATTTCCTTTCCTTTCCTTTGAGGATCTTTCTCTTATTGTAGAATTTGTTTTTTTTTTGTTGTTGTTGTTGTTGGAACTGATTCCCTCTGTAAATTGAGCCACAAACTGTGGGACTTTGGTTTCTAGCAAGAAACACTTCCAATTTGTAGATTCCATGATTCTAAAAGAATATAAGCTGTTTGAGAAGAGGCCTGGTATCACGTTTGTAATTTGGCTTCATAGCACCTAGCACATAATTATGGCTGGTATTCCTCTCCTTTGGCTGCCCTCCTTATTCTCCTCCTAACTTTTCTTTATAATGCTCAATTAATCCTCCCTTACTCCCTTTAGCTTAAGAGTAGGAACTAACTTCTTTTCTGCTTGTATTGGTATCCTCAGAGCTTAGCACAGTGCCGGGAAGTCAATAAGCATAATAAAAGACCCTACTATGAGAGGTATCTGGGTACCGTGCAAAGAGAGGGGGATATAAAGATGCCTAAGCTTCTCAAGGAGTTCACATAGTAAGTGCTTAAGAAATGCTTGTTGACTTACTTAACTGAGCACAAAGAAGGTACTTCATAAATGACTCTAGCCTGGGACTGGGCAGTGGTTTAGCCTTCAATTTTGTCGCACTCTTTGTGACTCCAAGTTTAAGAATCAATATTGTGAACTAGTTCTAAGGCAGAAGCACAGTAAGGGCTGGACAGTAGGGGTTAAGTGACTTGTCCAGGGACACACAGCTAGTGTCTGAAGTAAAATTTGAACCCAGGACCTCCTTTTTCTAGGACTGATTCTCAATCCACTGAGCCGCCACCTAGCTGCCCCTGGAATGGTTTTCAATTAATTTCTCCAGCTCATTTTACATATGAGGAAACTAAGACAAACAGGGTTAAGTGACTTGCCCAGGGGCACAGCTAGTGTCTGAGATTGGATTTGAATTCAGTTCTTTCTGCTGCAAAGCCTGGGCACGCTAAGCATTTCGGAGTCTTCCTTGACCCTTCTCAAGGTTTAGGGAGGAGAGAGATGGGAGGGAGACTTGGAAGGCAGAGATAGATGTAGGGGGAGAGACCGGACGAAGAAGTGGCCAGGGGAAAGAGGCGGATGGGAACTAGAATCTCCACAGGTGCGTTTGGCAGCTAGGGTATCAGTGCGCATGCGCCAGGAGCCTACAGTTGTTGCTATTAGCGGGGCCAGAGATTGAGGTTTTGAAGTTGGCAGAAAAGGGATTAGGGAGGAGGAGATACTTTTTGTTCCGCCCCCTTCAGTGCGTGCGACGTGACAGTTTGCCGAGGCACCCCCACCCCGAACCTACCCAGGAGCGAGAGCGCTCCCGGGTCCCATGATGCATCGCGCGCCGCGTCACACAGAGCGGCGGGTTCCAGCTCGGCAGGTAGGGCCCCAGCCCCGGCCCTCCCCCTTTGTCCGTGGGGCCTGACCCCACCCTTCCCCTGTCCGACCCATTCCCAGGGTCCCCTGGTCACCTCTCCTTCCTCACCCACTTTCTCTTCCTATGGATGATTGTGGTCCTTTAGGTGATGGCAGCTTCATTTTCACCCGGGCCCCACCCACGTCAGCGGATCCCTTCGTGGTGAACGGGGTTGGAGGAAGGGGAAGAAGGAAATAAATTTGTGTGGCTGTGTATAAGTGTGTAAGAAATAATTCACCCTATCGCAGCATGTAAATGTGAAAGCTTGGACCGCAGACTGTAAATCACTGCACAGATGGAAGCAGTTGTGACCGGCGTCGTCATCTAGTTCTGCCTTCATTTACAAAGCTCAATTAACAATTGAGTGCCTACAGTGTGCCTGGCACTTTGCTTGGCGCAGAGGATAAAAAAAGGAGGAAAAGAGAGCCCTTGCTTTCAAGGAGCTTCCAGTCTAGTGAGACAGCGGGCAAACATACATATGAGACAGACTATATACAGGATAAATAGGAAATAATGAAGAAAAGAGGGAAAGCTCCAGAGTTGACGGGTTAGGAAGACTTCCAATGAAAGGTGGAGTTTTAGTTATGACTTAAAGGAAAGCAGGGAACTCAAGTAGTTGGAACAGAGGAAGGAGATCTCTCCAGGCATGGGAGACAGCCAGAGAGAATGCCCAGAGCCAAAAGAGGGAGTGTCTTGGCCCTGGAACAGCCAGGAGGCCAGGGTCATTTGGGGAGTAAGGTGTAGGAAGTCTTGGAAAAACAGGAGGAGGCCAAGTTAGGAAGGACTTTGATTGTCAGACAACATTTCCGCATTTGCTTTTGGAGGCAATAGGAAGTCATTGGAGTTGGAGTTAAGGGAGTTAAGGAAGCTCTATGATTCTATTATGTGTATTGTATGGGCCAGATCATGTGCTGGGTGCGTTGGTGTATGTGTTGAAAGCAGCTGGACCAAGACACCTGCTTTCCTGGAGTTTGTTTCTAGGACTTGTGGAGATGGGGGAAGTGGGATTGCCACAGGGAAGACCAACCGAAATCATGACAATAGGAAAAGTATGGTTAGAGACCAAAGACGAGTTCTAAGGACCAGGTGTCCCAAAAGTATTCTTAAGTTATTAAAAGCAAAGCTTTAAAACTATTAGAGCTTAAAACTGCCTTAAGACTTGGAGCACTTGGTGTGGCGCTATTAAATTCAATCATGTGAATCTGTGAAGCACAAGTAACTTGCTGTGTTGGCCGGAGGTACAAAGATAAACCCTGCCCTTAAGGAGCTTATGTGGTGGTGGAGGGGAACAGGAAGGTGAAGGAGCATTAGGTACATAAAATAAGTATCAAGAAAATAGATTCGAATTCAATACAAGGTTACTTTTTGGGACAGTTGGGAAGAAAGGCACCAGCTACTAAAGGATCCAGAATCTGTTAGGCTGAGTTTTAAGGGATGAATGCATTCTAGGGGGTAACTCAGTGGATTGAGAGCCAGACCTAGAGATGGGAGGTCCTGGGTTCAAGTTTGACCTCAGACACTTCCTAGCTGTGTGACCCTGGGCAAATCACTTAACCCCCATTGCCTAGCCCTTACCACTCTTCTGCTTTGTCACCAATGCGCAGTATTGATTCTAAGAGGGACGGTAAGGGTTTGAAAAAAAAAAAGCATTCATTGTAATTTGAAATAGCCTTGGAGCAAGATGTGTATCATGACAGTATCACACATTTCTGTAGCATTTTAATGATACCTTCCCAAACCTATGCAACCTGCCCCCAAAGCCTCTACCCTCTCCCCTGCTAATTTTTGTTGTATTTTACTGAAAAAATTGAGACCATGCCTAGAACTCTCACTTCTTCCTTCCTTATCTCACTCACAGCACTGAGATGCCTTTTGGCACTTTTTCCTCTTTCACCCTTGTCTTATTAAGTGGCCCTCCTCCTTGCCAAGGCAAGCATCTCTTTAGGTACAAATGATCCCATTCCATCTTTTTTGGCAGATTTCCCCATCTGTCTTATTCATTCTTATTTATTTTCACTCTGTTTTATTAGTTGCTCTCCTATTGCCTTCAAACACAGCTAAATCTCTCCCTCAAACAACTCATTTAATCCATCCATTCCTGTGAGATATTATTCTATATCATTTTCTTTTTTTGACTAAACTATTTGAGAAGGTTGTCTACAATCAGTGCTTATACTTCTTTTCTCCCATTTTCTTCTGGACTCTACTATCTGGGTGTTTTCAACATTCAACTGAAACTTTTCAAAGTTACCAATGCAATGCTTCCTAGGGGCCTTTCTCAATTTTTTATTCTTCTTGACCTCACTGCCACCTTTGACACTATTAATCATCTTTTTAACACTCCCTCTTCTTTGGGTTTCATGATTGTTCTCTCCTGGTTCTCTTATCTGTCTGATTGCTTCTCAGTCTTGCTTTTTTGGTTATTTTTATCAAACTCATGCCTGCTAACTATGAATATTACCCAAAAACTCTGTCCTAGGGCCTCTTCTCTCTCTGCTGTTTTGCTTCATGATCTCATCTACTTCCTTGGATTCAATTATTATCTCTCAGCAAATGACTCATATTTTTATTTATCCAGTCCTAATCTCTCCTGAGCTTTAAAGTCTCTAATCTCCAAATGCTTATTGGTTATCTCAGACTGGATATATTGAAGATAACTTAAACTCACCATATCCAAAACTGAACTTCTTTCCAAACCCTCTATTCCAGACTTTCTTAATTCTGTTTGGCAGTACCATCATCTTTTCAGTGCCCTTGGCTCACAACCTACGTGCCATTCTAGATTCGACTCTTTCATTCCCTCCTTCCCCCTCACCATATTCAATCAGTTGGCAAGTCTTATTATTTCTACCTTTGTAATCTCTTTCTTTTGTGCCCCATTCTGTCCTCTGAGACCTCTACCACCATGGTGCAGGCCCTTCTCATTTTATGCCTATATTTGAAATAGCTTATTGGTTGGCCTACCTTTCTTGGGTCTTTCCCCTATAAGTCTCCATCCTCCACTCAGCTGTCACATTGATCATCCTAAAGCATAAATCTGACCATATCATTTCACCTCTTTTTTCCAGCCTCTATTCAGTCAACAGGGCCTCCTGATTGGCTTTAGAATAAAATGGAACATCCTGTGTTTGGCTTATAAACCTGCCATGACTAGGTATCTCCTTACCTTTTAAGTATTCTTACCCCTAAAAGCTCCTACAATCTAGGGACACTGATCTCCTTACTGTATCTTGTACATGATACTCTACCCTGCTCTGAGCATTTTCACTGGTTGCTTCCCATGCTCATAACTCTCTCCCTTTTCTATCTTGTTTTCATGGCTTCCTTTTAAGTCTTACCTAAAATTTCACCTTCTGCAAGAAGCCTTTCCCTCTCTCTCTTTATGCTGGTGCTATCTCTCTGTTGACTAATTGCAATTTTTTTCTGGCTTGTTTGTACATAGTTGTCTTAGACTATTAGCTCCCTGAGACTAGGGACAGTCTTTTGACTTTCTTCATATCCTCACAGCTTAGCACCATGTCTGGCACATAGTGGACAATGAATGCTGTCCCTAATTGACAAAAGCACTTTGAAGAAGATACCACAAGCATTTGGAAGTAAAATTGAATCTCAGAGATTAAGTGATTTACTCAATGCAGTAGCAGGTATGAGAACCAGGCTTCAAAGCCAGGCCTTAAAACTTATATGTTCTGGTACTGTTCCTTTCACAACACCAACTTTTATTATAGCATCTCATCTCATCTCTTCTTCCTCTTCCATCTTCTGCCTTCCTCAAAAGAAAGGAATTGCACTAGAGTGGGAGGCATTTGTAGACATACACTGAGCGACCTCATGTAATATGGGTTCTGTATTTAACAAGGTTATTTCATACCTTGAAACGCTGTACAACCCTTAACCCTGCCACCTTGCTTCCAGATTTACTGACTTTAGGAGAACCATTACACAATTGTGAAACACTAGTGTCCATGGGAGAAAAGCCTCTAGATAATCTCTTGGACACTCCCTTAGACGGTCCAGATCTGGTCTTATTTCCTGATGGTTCCTCTTTTATGAGGGATGGCATACGCCACACTGGAGCTGCTGTAGTCACAGAATTTGCCACTGAGTGGTCAGCTTCACTGCCCTCTAATATTAGCACTCAAGGGGCAGAACTCATAGTTCTGAAACACGCCTGTATGATTGCCAAGGATAAAAAGGCAACAATTTATACGGATTCTAGATATGCTTTTGGCATTTGTCACTCAGTCGGGATGCTATGGCTCCAGAGAGAATTTTTAACCTCAGCTGGAAAATCTATAGCTAATGCAGAAATTATTAATGAAGTTCTTTCTGCTCTCCAGCTGCCTGAAGCCCTAGTTGTAGTTCATTGCTCTGCCCATACAGGTGGCACTGACCTTGTCTCTAGGGGAAATGATTGAGCAGATGCCTCTGCAAAGCTAGCAGCCACAGAAGGTCCTGAATTAATTTTGACATTAACAACCACTGATGACTTAAATTTAACACTTTCCTTTAATGAAAAAGAAGTGGAAAAATGGAAGCAAAAATTCAAAGCAAAACAAATTAATGGAGTATGGGTGTCATCTGAAGGAAAACCCCTGCTCCCTAGAAGTTTCTATCACCAAATTTGCCAATCTATTCATAAAAATGGTCACTTTGGCACTCAGGGCATTGTGGACTCTGTTAAGAGAGTATGGATAGCCCCTGGTATGACTACTATAGCCTCTAAAGTGTGTACAGCCTGCTCTACCTGCCAAGCATATAACCAACATGCCTTTCGTGGCAAAGCCTTTGGTGGCCTTCCTCTGGCTGTTACACACCTTTTGAGCACCTACAGATAGATTTCATAACAATGCCGAAGGCCGGACGTTATAAATTTTGTCTAAGTAGATCAACTGACCAGATGGCTGGAAGCATTTCCTACGACCTGAGCCACAGCGGCTTTTATTGCTAAGGTACTTTTAAAAGAAATTATTCTCGTTTTAGCCTGCCAGCACATATTGATTCAGATAGAGGAAGTCATTTTACTGATTCTGTCCTAAATCACATATATTCTTGCTTGGGGATAACTCCTAATCATGTTCCATATCATCCCCAGAGCTCAGGCCAATTTGAAAGAATGAACAGAGAACTTAAAACTACGATTGGCAAATTATGCACTGAGACCCATTTAAAATGGCCTGAAATTCTCCCTCTGGCCTTATTTTATCTTAGAAGCAGGCCTAGAGGAGACCTACACATCTTACCATTTGAGATGCTTTTTGGACATCCACCTATACAGGCTAAGCCTTTCTCCCTGGCATATACATCACTATTAGGGGGAGATAATACTATTGCTTCCTATATACAGGAATTACAGCACATAAACTATGTGAACTCCATGAATCCGGAACTGCAGTACAAGCTAGACCACTAGACTTTTCTCTTCATGACCTGAACCCAGGAGACAAGGTATATATTAAGAATTTCCAGCGTACTGGAACAACTCGGCCTTCCTGGGAAGGGCCTTTCCAAATATTGTTAACTACTCCAAAATCTGTAAAGATTGGAGAGAAGGACTCTTGGATTCGTTGCTCTCATGTAAAGAGAGCATCTTCTGTTGAGACTGATTGACTGTGTCCTGTCACATGCATTGGAGATAATAATCCATTGTCTAGTGGATGCTATTTTTTTCGAGAACACATTGAATCCATGATTTTTTTCTTTACCCCTTATTTTTATTATTTTATTTTGATTAGAATATTTGATTTTTTCCCTTTCTTTCTCATTTCATGTACTAAAGGTACACACAATTAATATTTTTTCTGCAGTAATATAAGTTTAATATATATATTTTTATATATATATATATATATACTTGCTATAATATCAATGCATACCCATAAAGCTTTAAACTGTGGGAACCTGCCATTTATTGATAAAAATGTTATGGGATTGTGATTAATGTTTGTGTCTGATTCTAGGAAATGGGATAAAAACAAGGAGCACAGACTTAACCTGAATAGTGCTAAAAAGAGCACACAGGAAAAACTAGTGTGAGACTCGAGGTTGCGACACTTGACATATGTTAAGTTGTAGGACTTCCTTGTATCTACACTCTTTGTGAAATACTCAGACAAGTACCAATGTTTGACTATCATCCTGGCTCCTTATATTCCTAAGAATGAAAAAAATCAGACCAGGGAATGACACTTTCCTATCAAAATAAAATTCTAGTTCTTTTTCTTCTTATAGTATGGCAAGTTCCTGTAGTCTTGGCTGCAAATGGGTAAGTGAAATATTACTGCATTCCATCCTACAGACTTGTGGGATAGAAATTACTTTAAAATTGGACCTGTACAAGGGCCTATTATGAATTTATTCTTGCTTACTCAACATTTTATACATATAAATTTTGGTATTTTGATTCTGATTTTGAATTTTTTCTTTCTACCAAAAGTTTAACTTTCTTCCATTTTTTTCTTTTTTGAGGTTTTTTCTTTGTTTTTCTCTTCTTTTGATAATTGACTCATACACCCCCATAACTCAACCATGCATCCTGAGCTGAACTGGATGTTTCTTAACACTCACTTCAGGGGGGATTGTATTTTAATAAAAATCCAAGATTTTGAAATTTTGTTCAAGAAAAGATCTTCAAGGAAGAAGCTTGCTAACTCCTAAATCCAGAGAATGAACTGTTGCAGAAAGATGCCAGAAAACCTACACTACATCAGAAAGATCAAGAATGAACTTTGGGTGTGGTTGATTGAACTAAAGTTTGATTGAACATTTATTGTAAATGTACACTTTTATGCCAAAGGGGTCTGCCACTAATTTGGCTTTTTGTCAATGCGCCTAGCAAAACATTGGTTTTGCTTTCTCTTTTCTGTTCCCCCCTAACTATTGTAATTTCCTCTTAGAAACTGAATATTGTATACATCTGTAGTTAGAAGTGCTTTAGGACTACAAGATGTTAAATGATCAATGGGGAAACTAGCCTCCCAATGATCATCGGGGGATTGTGAACTTTAAAACTACTCCACCCTACTCAGACCGTACTTTAGGGAAAGATAAAGTTGTAACCTCCTGATTGTAACAGTGGAGATACTTGGTCTAACAGAATCAGGAATGTCTTGGGAACTTTACATTGCTCCACCCTACTTAGTCTAACAAGGTCAGGAATGTCTGCATCCATACTTAAGGATTAAGAATATAGGAAGATGGCCTTTGATAGACATGTGCAGAAACAGCTGACACACCCCTGGGCTGTCCTAAGTCAAGCTAAGCTACCATTAATACAGATAAGACACAGAAAAGTGATGTAAAACCGTCTATATAAGGCACATCACTTCCTCTCTTCGCTCTCTTTCCCCGGCGAGGTGGATCTGGCTGATCACTTCCTATGAGCAGCCTGGGCACCAGTTCAGTCCTGGAACTCGAGCCTGGAGGAGCTCCCTCAGATAGCTTCCTTGAGACAGTCTTGTGGTGAGTGATAGGACTGACTTCCTTTTCCCTTGGGCTCAGGAGAGGCCCCTTTGGCCAAGGCCTTTAACTCCTGCCTAGCTCAGCCTGAGCCATAGCAGTTTAAATCAACTTTTAGATATTAAGTCACAACTATAAAATTATCCTTTACAGATTAATAACTGAACCCAGAATTACAAAGTATCTATGAGTGAAGCTGTGAGCTTAAGAGGGACAATGAGAAATATCATGTTCAAGTTAAAGAAACTCAGTTTTTTTTTTCTGAGAAAAATGCTTTATAATATGTAGTCCAAGACAATGAGAGTATAATGATGATGTATTATGGATTTTACCTTTTACTTTGGTATACTTTTAGAGTGCAGTCTTTTATTAAGATAAAGATTCTTCCTGGTCTAATTTTGGTGATTTCCATTCTTTGATTCTTTGAAACTCCTGGAGATGCTCACTCAGCCCTAAGTGACAGGGGATTTTTAGATATGGCACAAGGGAGATCTCAAAAAATTAACTTTCTAGTCATAGGATTATCCTGAAGTAGATGAATTAATGTGCTCATAGCCAAACTTTTTTTTTTCTATATCTGTGAAATCAAGGCACAGGCCTTTTATACTTCTTTCTTAGGGGTGGGTAAATAAGTTTTGAGGGAATGGGGAGTTCCCTACTCACTTATGTAATAATAATAATAGCTGATATAGTATTTTGGAGTTTATAAAATAGTTTATATATCTAATTTAATTTGAGCCTGATAAAAAAAGAACCCTCTGAGTTTGGTATTCTTTACATTTTACAGAGAAGACTGGGGCTAAAAGGTTAAATGGCTTACAGTAGTCACATAGTATCTAAGGTGGGATTTCTTCTCAGCTCTCTCCTGATTCCCAAGTCCAATATCCTTTCCTTTACATTGGCTGCCTTTGTGTGTCATAGAAAAGGCCATTTTTTGAGGTCTTTAGCAAAGCTTGAGGCAAAATTTTTTCAGAATTTTCTAACTAGGCAGGGAGTATGTCAGGGAATAGGTGGAATAGCAGAAAATTCCAAATTGACTTTTTTTTGTTGTTGTTAAGATTCAGGTTCTACACCAAGTCTTAAAAGTATAAGCTTTCTTCTGGTGCACAGATAGAAAGGAAATAGGTATGAATCTAGGTGGCACAATGAGTAAAAGCATTACATTTGGAATTAGGACAACCTAAGTTCAAATTTTATCTGTTATGTGACCTTGGATAAGTCATTTAACATTTGCCTGAGTTTTCTTATGTAAAATTGGAATAATAATAATAACACCAACTCCCAGTTTTCATGAGGATCAAGTGAGATAGCTTGTGTTATAGTACTTTGCAAACCTAAATGCTCTCTATAAATACTAGGTCTTATGATGCTAATGAGGTTAGTAACTTGAAGCTGAGCCCTAAAATAGCTACTCATATGGGCACTATACTTCAGGATTTGAATCAAGGCTTTGTACCTTTGCATATCCGGCAAGTCCCAAGAGAGATTGGTCTTGTAAAAAAAACAAACCTACAAACCGAAGTGGATTGTAAATTGATTGCCTTGAGACCAGATCCTGTGAAATAACTTTATTACTAAAAAGGAATTCCCAGTAATTGTTGGTAGGGGAAGGATCTCCAGGATAGTGCATGACTTTTCAGAATTGGAAGGGACATCAGAAATTATCCTGTCCAGTTCATATACTTGGTCAATTCAACCTTTGCTTGAAGAGAATCTACTACTACTTTATAAGGGAGAATCTACTACTTAAAAAGGCAACCTTTTAACTTTTGGTAGCTTGATTGTTAGGAAATTTTCCTTAGACCAAGCCTATATTTGCCTGTTTTGTAACTTTGAGCCATTTTTTTCCTATTTCTGCTCTCTGGAACTAATTATAACTAATCTGATTTCTTCCATATATCCGTTAGCTATCATGCCAGACTCTTTCTTTTCAATCACTACGTTGGTTAGATTAAACATCAGTTCATTCTGTTGATCCTTGTGTGCTGTAGACTTGAGGCTTCTCTCTATACTTTCATTTATCTCTTCAACTTCATGGGTTTAATTACCTATACATATGGTTTGCTAATCTATGTATCTAGTCCTAATCTCTCTTCTGAATGGTAATCTCCCATTGGCAAATGTCTAGTGAACTTTTCCATGTTTTATAAGCTGAGGGATTCTTATCCTGGGGACAATGAACATTTTTTTCTTTTAATCCTAATATTTTATGCATTTAAGAACATCTGAGCAGATTCATAGCACCTGAAAGATGAAGAAACCCCTACATCAGCGTCTAAAACTCAGCAAACATATTCAGAATTAGACTCCTTATTCCCCCAAACCTATCCCTCCTCAAACTTCTCATTTTGTTGAGGGTACTACCATCCTTATAGTCATCTAGACTTGCAACTTTGGAGTCTTCCTTGACTTTTCACTCTCTCAATTCCCCATTTTACTTATTAAATCTTGTTAAGTCATCAGCATCTCTGATATCTGTCTCCTATCAACATTGTCACTGTCATAGTTCAGTCCTGTCACCTCTCACCTAGACTGTTATGATAACTTTCCTACTTTCTCAAACCATTTTTCACATCGTAGTCAAATTTCTATTACTAAAGCATGTCTGATCTTGTCATTCTTTTGTTTTGTTGTCCAGTTTCAGTCATGTCCAAATCTTCCATGACCCCATTTGGGGTTCTCTTCATACAAGAGTGGTTTTCCATTTCCTTCTCCAGCTCATTTTACAGATGAGGAAACTGAGGCAAACAGGGTGAAGTGACTTGCCCAGAGTCACACAGCTAGCAAGTATCTCAGGAAGATGTTTTCCTGACCTCAGGCCTGGAACTCTATCCACCATGCCCTCTATTAGAGTTGTCACTCTACTGTTCAAAGATCTAGTGTTGCCATAGACCACATCTGGTTCTCATCCACCATTCCAGATTTTTTGTATTCAGTCCCCTTCCAGCCAAACTGGTGTACTACTTGTTGGCTAAATTTGACATTTATTTTCCTGTGTCTGTGCCTTTACACAGTCTGTCCTACATGTTTGGAATGAACCCCCCTCTTGTCTCTACCTCTTTGAATCCCTAGGTTTCTTCAAGGCTCAAGGTTGAATTGCCAAACACTCATTGAAGTTTTTCCTGTTTGTTTCCTTATAGGTACTAGTTTTGTCACCCAAACGAAATGTTAGCTCCTTGGCTTGTTGAATGTAGGAATTCTTAGATTTTTGTTTGTTTTTCAACATTGTCAATACTTGGCACAATACCTTTAAGTAGGCACTTAAACTAACATGGAGTGGTAGATAAAGTGTATAATCAGGAAGATCTGAGGTATAAATTCTTTTTAGACATTTGCTGGGTGCCTTTGGCAAGTTACTTAACCATTGTCTCAGTTTTCATGTTTGTAAAATTAGGATATTAGCCTTTGCCTCTTGGGTTGTTGTGATGATAAAATCAGATAACATGTAAAGCATTTTCTAAAATCTTTAAGTACCATTCCTTAGGTCTTTTGAATTTGCTGCAATGTAGAACTTTTGTCATATTTAATTCTAAAAGCACAGCAGTAAAAGTAAAGTGAAAAAATATACTGCCCTCCATTTCAAGATAATGATCTTCTCTCCCAAATATTTTGAAAAGAAAATCATTAAGTGGTTTTAAAAAAATATATTTTAATGCCCCCATTTTGCTCTCCTTTTTGTTTAAGTTAAATTGCTGAAAAAAGTTAGGTGATCTAAAGTCTAATTTTATTTGTGACTTCTCTAAAACATGGGTTAGTCATTTTAGTAAAGAAGAAAATTTTGGATGGAGAAGATACTGAAGGTGATGGCACACTAGGACTCAGATGGTTTATTTTAAAGTAAGAACATAAGTGAAAACTGTAAGTGAATCCAGTGTATTCTTGAATCTCAGGTGATCTAGGCATACATACAGGTTAATTATTTTGTTTTCAGATCAGTGATCCTCATCAGGTTTGGTCTCTATTTAAAACTCTGAGAATTAAGAGTCCTACACTTAGTTTTACCCTGATATTTTGAAATACTTTAGGGCTTAGAGTACTTTCCTCCAATAATCTTAATGAAGTATGTTTAGAGAGAGGTTAAGGGAAGCTGAGAGGAGGTGAAATAATGTTTTTCTTTGGCATTCAATTATTAAGTGTCATGTCCAGGATTCAGACTCAGGTTTTCTGACTTCAGATCCATCTCCTTTATTGATCTGACTTGCCAGATATGTGAAGATTAATTCAAACTTTTAAAATATTTTGAGGGGAAAAAAATCTATCAGCCTGCCAAAATTTCAACTAAAATTATTATATAACATGGGTAAAACTATCCTTTCTTATTGATATAAGAGCTTATACATTTTGTTATTAATTTTTGATATCCTGAAAATATAAAAAATAGGACATTTTCTTTCCCTCAAAGCCCGCCTCTTTTAGGACACCACTATCCTTCTAGCCATTGAGGTTAAACAAGCTCAGTCCTCCTGGTGCTCTCATATCTAATCAGTTGCTAAGATGTAATAATTCTAGCTCTATCTCCCATTTGTTTCCTGATTTTTCACTCATGGTGATGTTTCGTGTCCTTGTTACCTATCGCTTGTAGTAGCCTACTAACGGTAACCTCTAGTTCGGTGATGGCAGACCTTGTAGAGATGGAGTGCTAGGTCCCCCACCCCCACCCCCCAGACCTCATGCTGTGCCCCCCAGAGACCATATGCTGTGCCCTCCTCACCACCAGGTGCCAGGTGTGCCCCCTCCCCTCTTACCTCACACAGGGGAGGAAAAAAGTACTCCCACTGGGCTGCTGGGTAGAGTAGTGGTTGATATGAAAAAATATCAGGCATAGTGGAGAGGGGGAAGGGAACAGTTCTGCCTGAGTCCATCTGCCTTTCTCCTAACAAACTTTTGGGTGGGAGGGTAGGGT
This sequence comes from Monodelphis domestica, assembly GCF_027887165.1. Classification (NCBI taxonomy): domain Eukaryota; kingdom Metazoa; phylum Chordata; class Mammalia; order Didelphimorphia; family Didelphidae; genus Monodelphis; species Monodelphis domestica. Next base: position 88,360,883 of record NC_077230.1, read on the forward strand.
AGCCACATGCCCACAGAGAGCCCTCTGCATGCCATCTTTGGTACCTGTGCCATAGGTTCACTATTACTGCTCTAGTCTTTCCCCTTTTGTTCCATCTTCCATAAAAAGTGTTAAATTGATAATCCTGAAACACTGTCTGACCATGTAATTTCCCTAATCAAGACATTCCAATAGTTCCCTCTTTCTGGATAAAATACAGATTTCTTTTAATTTTAAAGCTGTTTACAATCAGACTTTACCTTTTTGAGCTTTTTGCATATCACTTTTCTTCATGTATCTCTGCATTTCAGACAACAGAGTCTGCTTGCTAATCTTTCATGTACAACATTCCATTTTTTTGTCTTCTTTCCTTGGCACAGACTTTTCCTTATTTCAAAAAATGTACTACCTCCTTACCTCTGCCTCATAGGTTTCTAGCTAGCTTCCTTGAAAACTCAGGATGTGCTTCTTCCTTCAGGAAGACTATCCAGAATCCTGTGGTTTCTAATATTGTTCCCCTGGAAATTTTTATATATGGTGTATTTTGTATTAGTCTCTGTAGTCAGAATGTGTGCCCATTCATATTGTTTCCTACAACCTTACTTCAGTGACTGTTTAATTTTTGTCTTAGTGCCTCAGCATCTAGTTCAGTGGCTGGCACATTAGGAGGTTTTTACTAAGTGCTTGTTGAATGAATGAACAAGTACACAATTTTAGACTGTGGGTCTTGTCTTTTATATTAATGTTTTCACTTCATAATTTCTTATATGTCTGTTACCTGGTTTGATCATGTCATCTTTGTAAAATATGTGTGAAATATTATAAAAATGATTATTATGTTCTATTTACTAAAAAAATGTCAAAGTAATATTAAAATAAATGCTTCTTTGACTTTTGAACTCTTTTTTTTTTTAGGTCTTTTCTATTTGTTGAAATGTCTATAGTTTTATCTGCTTCAGTGGTTCGTGTACGAGATGGATTACCTCTTTCTGCTTCTACTGATTATGAACAAAGCGTGGGAGTGCAGGAATGCAGAAAGTATTTTAAATCACTCTCAAAGAAACTTGGTCAACTTCCTGATAGATGTACGCTGAAAACTGGACAATATAATATTAAGTAAGACTTCAGCTTTGTGCATTAAAGTATTTACTGATTGTCATTTTAATGAAGTTTAAGTAATTCTATTACAACTTAGTGTCTTAAATTCTCAAATGGATCCATGATCTCATCAACTTGGATATTTGCTCCAACAATGTAGATCACAAACCATCTGTGCTTGTCCATGCTGTACAGCTCTTGTCCATGTCCTACAATACACAGCAGGAGAGGTCCACCCAATGTGCTAGAAGGCTTCCTCAATTTCTCCTGGCATTGAAAATAACTGATTATGTTAAGAAAGCTCAGGACAATTCACGTCAACAACCATCTGATCCTGAGCATACTACAATACTACAGTAAATTTAGAAATCATTATTCTTTTTTTGAATCTCTCTTACTGTTCCTAATAACATTTACATCTGGCTTTTAAGAGATCTTATTTTAGTAGTTTATATGTTTCCCTTGATTTAAGTGAATAAATCAAGATTTAAGTATTTTCTTTACATCCAACAATGTGCTTAGTGCTTGGAGGATATGGGTGATTCAGAGAACTCCTTTGTTTTCTACCAAGGAGCTTATACTAGTAAAGGAGACAAATCTAATGTGATATGATACAGGAAATTTATGTGTTAAACACTTCTCATGTGCAGAGTTCTGCCTTGGATGCTGGATACTATTGTAATTGAAGTTTAGGGAAAGAGGTAGTCAAATTAAGATTAGATTGCTAATTGTTTGCTATAGTTTGAATTGTTACATGTAATAGGATTGTTTTTTTTTAAAGGGAGAATAGCTGTATAAGGTAGGAAAATATACATATTGTATTTGCTTTAGTATATCCTATCAGTATAATGAAATTAATGATGGATAGAAAAATCAGGGAAAAGTTTCATTAAGAAAATGGGATTGAATTGAATCTTGATTGGATGGGTAAGGTCTGGATTTAAGTAGTTAATTATGCTTTGATCACAGCAGCAGGTGAGTTAACTTCCCTCCTTAGAGTGCTTTGGCACTGGTATGTCCTTGAATCTATGAGAAAGTTGTCCCAGTTGAAGTGGAGAAGGGCCTGTTATAGAAGTGAGAAAGACAGATGAGGAGGATGAGGCTAGTGATAAGACAACATTAAAAAGCCAGACTGGAAGGGTTTATTTTTGATAAAGTAGGCTGTTATTATAATTTCTTAAGCAGGGGAATGGTAGTGAACACAATGTATTAAGAAAAATTAATCTGGCAGCAGTATCTAGGATAGAATAAAGGTGGGAAAAAGAAAATAGAAATGGGAAGCCAACTTTAAGGCTGTTAATATGCGCTAATAAATTAGCTCACAATTGTAGTATTAAGGCATTGAGGATGACTATGTTTTCTCATTTTGAGTTTGAAAAATGGTTATAATAGCAATAGAGGATGAAGAGAAGGAAGAGACAAAAATGACTCAGTTTCTGGCCTGGGATACTAAAATAAAAGTGACTTTAACTAGTAGAAATGGAATAATTGGGAAAGGGGACCAATTTGGAGAGAGAGATGCATTTATTTCTTAATGTGATGTGGTGGAAAGAGTACTGTCACTATTAGAATATCTCTTATCTAGTTCCAGCTCTGCTACCATTAGATATTTAACTTTTAGCAATTAAAAAAAAAAAACTTCTTCGGAACTTAATTTCTTTACCAGGAACAAAAAAGTAGAACTAGGTAATCTCTAATATCTCTTCTGGCTAAGAAATGTGGATTCTATGGTTCTCTTAGGTTTGAAGTAGTGGTGGGTTATTCAAGTGGAAATATTCTATAGAGAGCTGGAAATGATGGAACCAGTATGCGGTACAAGCCTAGAAATAGTAGCTTTAGGAATGACTCATCTCTGGAATTAAATTATGGTTGCTACCACAAGGATGACTGAGCTCACTTATGTATAGAGAGGAAGGTATAGGACCTAGGAAATAGCCTTTGTTACAATGATAGTTTTATGATTCCTTGATTAACTCGAATGCTTAGCAATGGATTATTAAGATTAAGTTTATTGAGGGTAGAAAAATTATTTCAACCCATATGGTTGACAATTTTTCTAAAATAATATATTGATATTCTTTTCTATATCAGGAAGTACAACTTTTTTTTAAAGTTCAAATCTTGAAGTTT